>NW_026869151.1:0-122316 GCF_020745735.1 Hemiscyllium ocellatum | reverse complement strand
CCCTCTCTCTCGCTCCCTGCCTCTCTCTCTCGCCCCTTCTCTCTCTCGCCCCTCTCTCTCTCGCCTCCCTCTGTCTCACCCCCTCTTCGCTCTCCACCTCCCTCGGTGTCTCTCTCTTCCCACCTCCCTCTCTTTCCCTCTGAATCTCTCTCCCTCCTGTCCTTCCTTCCCTCCCTCCCTGTCTCTGACATACTCTGTCTCCCTGGTCCTTCCCTCTCCCTCTGACCCAGAGACTGGGGATGTTTGGGGGTGAGGCTGCGTGTGGGGGGTGGGGGTGAGATGTGGCAGGTGGGGAAAATGGGGTAGAGATGGAATTGTGGGAGGGAGACAGAGACGGCACGAGAGAGAGAGAGGGGGAGAGGGAAGAGTGGAGGCAGGTGGAGAAACCGGGTTTGCAGGGTGTGTGTGTGAGAGAGAGACATATGAGGAGGTGAGTTTTGAGAAAGAAAGTGTGTGCTGAAAGAGAGAGAGAGAGACAGAAAATTGAGGAGAAAGAGTAGGGGAGAGGTAATGGGGAGGCCAGATTTGGAGTCGGGGTGAACAGAGGGATTTAAACCCAGCTCCTGCGCTCAGGGCGCGGTGCCCTCCCCTTCCCTGAGGACCAGGACTCGGGGCTGAGTCTGTCTCTCTCCAGCTCAGCTTCTCCAACACAAAGACACACAACAACATCGGTCCCTCTGCTGCTCGGCACGCTGTAATCAGCATTTTTATTGGTTACAAATGGAAGTGATGGATACAGTCAGTGGGATGGTGCCTTTTCTCACTGGCCCCTGAGTTGTGAGAAACATTGAAATGTTTCCCTGTAACCCCCCTGTGGGATAAGGATGGACAAACCAGCGCTCCCCTCAGTCTGTTACCATAGCGACAGGCTGCTCCATCGCTGAAACACTAAACTGAAATGAGAAAATCCCGGATGGTGTGATTAATGAGGGAATTTGATGGATGGATGGATTTGGGTGAAGGGATATTTCAGCACATTCTTCAGCTGCTGCCTGAACTTAGTCTGGGTCACGGCGTAAATTGCGGTGTTTGTGCAGCAACTGAGGAGCTGCAGCATGAAGCCCAATTCGTGTACAAAGCCATGGAGATATATAGAGTCATACCCAATATCATCCATCCGGTACCATATCGAATACAGCATTAACGTTGACCATAACAGGATGAAATTGGCCGAGATCACAAACAGTAAAATGATGGATTTTTTTCGGTTTCTCATTTCTGTGTCAGACTGAGCGTCCCCATTGGTGTGAGCGCGGAGTCTCCTGCGGGCTCTGCTGGTCACTAAAATGTGTCTGACGGTGAGAACATTGAGCAGCAGAATCAGGAGAAATGGGACACCCGGGGTTAGAATGTGGTGGAGGAACTCGATTGTGACCCAGACACTGGAGAATAGAACAGCGACTGTTACATCACAAAACCAGGGGGCGTTCCCCAGCAAATACTGAGCCGTGAGCATAAAATACCAGGAAATGTTCTTTAAACAGCTCAGCACAGTCACTGCTCCCAGAACCACAGCCGCCGTTTTCTCACTGCAGTATTTACTTTTCAGCTTCTGGCAACAAATGGCCACAAACCGATCAAAGGTGAAAGTGACGGTGAACCAGACAGAGCAGTCAGTGGCTGCATAAAGCAGGACGGCGTGGATATTACACACGGGGACGGAGAACAGGAAATAAAACTGTTCCCCATAAACAATGGGAATGTGTCTCAGGATCAGGTCGAGGATAATGACCAGGAGATCCGCCGCTGCCATGGCCCCCAGGTAACGTCTGACACATGAAGACAATCCACAATCTTTATAAAGCAGGACGTAGATGGTCACTACGTTAACTGTGAGGAAGGAAAACAAACCCATTATCCATCAGCCTGGAGGCAAAGGGACCCGTTTGATCGGGGACCCAGTGAGATTTTCAAATGTGTCCCTGTATTCAGGGATTTGTTAAAATAATTGGAGCTGGAATAACAAATTTGAAGGTTGGAATTACTGACAAAAATGTGACATAAACCACAAGAAACCCTCCCTCCCCAAACACACAGAGACACATGCATAAGGACAGATGGTTTCTAGAACATTCCCACACACTCGATCACTCGAGAGCAGACACAGGTCACTCCTTCCCAGTTCCTAATATGGAGGGTGGAAACGTTGCTGTCCTGAAGGATTCACTCCCAGTTTCCTGAAGACAAACGGAGTTTGGGATTTTCTGTGTTTTGGTCTAAATTGTGGTCGATCCTGTGTCATGGAGAAATGTAAACGCAGGGAAAACGTATTCCCCCCTTTAACTGCCTGAGGGGCCTTCGGAACAGTGTCTCCTTCTCCCTGGAACGGGATCTCTTCCCTCGGGATCTTATCGTTTGTTCAATTCACTGACGTCCGGCCGTTCACAAACAAACAACGTCAGGGACAGAACGTTCCGGGGAATGTCAGTTATAGAATGTCGGGGACAGAACGTTCCGGGGAATGTCGGTTATAGAATGTCGGGGACAGAACGTTCCGGGGAATGTCGGTTATAGAATGTCAGGGACAGAACGTTCCGGGGAATGTCAGTTATAGAATGTCGAGGACAGAACGTTCCGTGGAGCTCCGTGACCTTTCCATCACCTTTCTCCCCATCCACCCCACCGACATGATGTACTGTGCACAGGCTACATACCTGTCCAGTACCGGGAGCTGTGCAGACCACAGCAGGCACTAATGTGTGAACCTGGAACAAATATCCATCCAGCACATCCCACATCATGGCATTATCTATAAACCTCAGCGAGATAGTCTGACCAGCACAGCGACCTGTGCAGTGATCACCCGTGAATTCATCTGTAACCCAGGAGCAGTTACCCTCCCAGCATGTAGGACTGTGTACCCCACCCCAGTGCATTGATCTGTAACCAGGAGCAGTTACCCTCCCCGCATGTAGGACTGTGTACCCCACCCCAGCGCATTGCTCAGTAACACTGTGTTAGATCCCTGCCCAGTGTGGGGAAACTTGCAGCCCATGCTGGAAGTGACAGGACGTTCAGCTCCCACCCATTTACAGATCCATATCTATATTGTGCCCTGGCAAGGGGGTGCTGTGGGTGTGAACATCACTGCCAGAGAGAGACAGATGGCCGGGGAATGAGTTTAAATATCACCACATGGGAGGGATTTGGGGTATAGACAGAGAGGGGGAGACTGAGAGACAGTGTCATGGAAGGATGTGTTCCCAGGTTTCAGAATACTGAAATGTGGACACTTCGATAGTATCCTGTAACATGAGCCAGTCTTCACAGCAAAGATGGGAAAAAGGGAGATTGGTGTGAGGTGAAATAGTGGAGAGTTTTGGATGAGCATTTGTTATACAGCTTTGTAAATGGGTGTAGTTTCAACAGACTCTCTGACTCACTGGGCAGGTTCTAACAATAATTTGCCTCAGTGTCTTTTTCATTGAGTGTGACAGAGAGATTATCTGTACGAGGCCAAACTAGATTCCTGGTGCTATCTTATCAAACTCAACTCATTGATTACCCCAACCCCCCACCCCCCACCCCATGGTCTCTCTCTCATTCAGTACCAGCCCGATTCTCCCACCCATCATGGCTGGAGGGACTCACAGTCGCCCGGGTGCCCCTGGATATTCCGTGATCCCTGGCACTGGTGCCATCTTTGAAAGGCCAATGGACACACGGTTGAGCTTTCTCTTCTTGGAACTGCCCTGCACAGTTTACCGCGAGCATGGCAGATAAGGGACAATTACACCACGATTTGTCGACAGAGGCACGGAGGTCCTGGTGGATGGGCTAGTACAGAGGGAGACCATTCTTTTCCCAGTGGGAGCCACAACACCAGACTCACCGAGCATGTTCTGAGCTCCCCACCCAGCTCAGTGCAGTATCTGCGGTCTGAAGAATTGTCCAGCAATACAAGACAAGCATCAATAACCTTCCCCGCTCTGTCATGATAAGGGTCACTGTATTCTCTCTGCTCCCTCACACTCACGGTATATCTGTTATAGCACCGACCCCCGAACAAGGCTCCTGCTCTTATACACGCAGTGCTCTCTGTTCCTGCAGCCCCTTTAGAATGGCACAGCCTATTTTCAACTGTCTTTCTTTATCTTTCATACCAAAGTGCATCACCTCACACTGCTCTGCATTGATCCCTGTCTACCAGCGTGTCATTGTCCTGTTAGAGTTCCACACTGTCCTCCATAGACTTTACAATTCTTGCAGGTTTGGTCCCATTTACAAACATTAAGATTGTCAGTGTCCCAGTCCCCATGAAACAACTGAAATCCTGCCCCACACACAGGAGTGTGAGCAAGTGAAATACTGATATGTTCCCACGGACAGAGTCGAATAACGACATACTGTCAATGGAGCAACAAAAATCCTGACACATACGAGACAGAGTAGATGAAATATTGACAAACCACAGAGCAAGAGAAATCCGGATAAGTTCCACTTATCTATATTCATCAGAGTATAATGGAATGAAGTTGAAAGTGTGTACTGTACCTTTAAGAGAGGGTGAATGCTGCTCTGAACTGAGAGCTTACAAGTACCTGTGATATGAGAGGGTGGCAGACCCAGAAACAGTATATTGCTATAGAGCTGGAGTCGGGTTATAAACAGTTAAGAGATAGAGGGTCTCGTTCAGTTCACTTTCAGTGTTAAAAAATACATTGTTGTTTTTATTTAAACTGTGGAATTTGGGAGTTCTCATATTTTAACAGCTTACGAGGCGAATTGAGCATTTATTTATGTGTAGTTTAAATTACCAGATGAGATCAATGTTGTGTCCTAACAATTGCTGTGTGTGTATCTATGTGTCTCTGTGTGGGGCAGGTCTGGCAGTCTCTGTGGTGCTGAACGTGATGCAATGCCACCCTCTGCTGGCCTCCCCACGCCACTGCACAGGCATTGGCAGAGGGTGAAAACCAACAGGGATTCATTCAGAGAGGGGGAGGGAGAGAGGGAGGGGGAGGGAGAGGGCAGCTGCTCACAGCACCATCCAAACTGATGTCTTATCCATGTCCTTTAAATGTCCTTTAAACGTTGTAACTGTCCCTGTTTTCACCACTTGCTCTGCAAGTTCATTCCACACACAAGCCAGCTTCTGTCTAAAATAATTACCTCTCCTGACTTTTGTAAATCTTTTTTCCTCGCACCTTAAAATATCCATCAGTTTTGAATCCCCAACTCTTGGGAAAAGACATCAGCCCTTCAGCTTATCTGTATCCCTCATTATTTTATAAACCTCTGCATAGTTACCCCTCCATCTCATACTCTCCAGTGAAAAAGTCCCAGCCTGTTCAGCATCTCCTTATAGCTCAATCCCTCCATTTCCAGCAACATCCAGGTTAATCTCTTCTGAACCCTCTCCAGCTTAATAATATCAAGGTCAATGATATCAAAGTGAACAGTCAATGTATTTAATAAGGGTAGTGGAGACCAAAACTAGAGGACATAGTTGTAACATGAGAGGAGAAACATTTAAAAGTGACCTAAGGGCAGTGTTTACACCCAGAGGGTGGTGTGACTATGGAATGAGCGGGCAGGATGACCAGACTGGACACAGTATTTCAGAAGAGGTCTCAACAATGTCCTGTACAACCTCAACATGACATCCCAATTCCGATACTCAAAGGTCTGACCATTGAAGACAAGCGTGTTAAACACCTTCTTAACTACATTATATATGTTAGATGCAACTTTTAAAGAATTATATCTGATGGCCAAGGTCTCTGTTCTACAACACTGCCAAAGGCCCTACGTTTAATTGTATAAGTCCTACTCTTGTTTGATTTACCAAATCCAATACCTCGCATTAATCCAAACTAAAATCCATCTGCCACGCCTCGGCCAGTGAGTGATATTACCACCTCCTCACCTTCCCTGTTTAATTTTAAAATGCCCACCCCTCTCCAGGAGGCCTGCACACTCTGGCCTTGATTTTCACAAAGACCCTGAGCTTGGTTTGCCTTGTGTGGTTAGAGGGAGGTGGGACGAATTGCAAACAGTCAGTGAGGAGGAGAGGCTGGACAGTAATCTGCGGCCTGGTATCATTTCATGGTTTTAGGAAGAGGGCAGACACACGTGAGAGTTGGGTTATACTGGTCGGTGTTTTGGGACCAGAAATTATGGTCTTTCTCCGTGTCTGGTGTTCAGTAATAAATATCTATTTGAGAGCCTTCATTGGGCAGAGTATGTCTGCAGGATTTCTGCCCCTAATATTGCAGACTACAGATAATAGCGATTAAAGATGTTCATAGTTAATTTCGATCTTGCACTTGTTTAACAAAACAAAATGTTTTGTGTAGTTCAGTAATGGTAACCTGATTATAATAAATCCACACCGAGCTGAACGCTGCCCCTTATAATGTGACCCAAAATCTGGGTATAGTAGTGTAGTGGGTAGTGTCCCTGCCTCTGAGTCATGGCTCTGGGTTTGATTCCAATTCCTGAAATTGTTGGTAGTGTTCCTAGCTCTGGACCAGAAGGTGTGTATTCATGTCCTGCCTGTTGCAGAGGTATGTCACAGCATGTCATAACAGGCTGATGTACAAACCCACAGGAGAATAATGTTACAGCTTTATGGGTATTGCCAAGTGGTGCTCGTGTCCCTACCTCCGGGCACAAAGGTCTAGGTGTAAATCCCACAGAAGGGTCTCCTAATATATCTGAACAAACTGATTAAACTGGTTTAGAATTGTGACTTGATGGAGAAAGAACAGGTGTCGGTGTTGAATTTCAGCATTTCGGCCCGAGATTATTGAAAGTACAGCCATTCGTGTTGATTGGAGTCACATTTCGCAGCAGGAAAGGTTTATAAAATCAGAACGGTCATGGATAGGGTTTGTAGTCAAGGTTTTTCCCCAGGATAGCAGCGTCCACAACTAGAGGACATTGGTGGAAAGTGAGAGGGGTAAGATTTTGAAGAGGCCTAAGGGGCACCTTTTCACACAGAGGGTGGTGTGTGTATGGAATGAGCTGCCAGAGGAAGTGTAGGAGGCTGGTCCAACTACACCATGTAAAAGACATCTGGATGCTGACAGACCTGCCGAGCTCTTCCAGCAATTTCTGTATTTGTTAAAAGAAAACATTCATTTAAACACAGGTATCTGTGTTAGCTGTTTGGAAACAGGATTGGCTGGCCAGCAGAAATCAGCGAGTGGTAATGGAAGAACAATATTCTGCCTGGAAGTCAGTGGTGAGTGGTTTTCTACAGGGCTCTGTCCTTGGGCCTCTACTCTTTGTAATTTTTGTTAATGACTTGGATGAGGGCATTGAAGGATGGGTCATCAAGTTTGCAGATGACACAAAGGTTGGAGGTGTCGTTGACAGTATAGAAGGCTATTGTAGGCTGCAGCGCGACATTGACAGGATGCAGAGATGGGCTGAGAGGTGGCAGATGGAGTTCAACCTGAATAAATGCGAGGTGATGCATTTTGAATGTCAAATTTGGAAGCTGAGTACAGGATTAAGGATAGGATTCTTGGCAGTGTGAAGGAACAGAGAGATCTTGGTGTGCAGGTACATATATCCCAAGTGGACAGGGTTGTTAAGAAAGCATATGGTGTTTTGGCTTTCATTAACAGGGGGATTGAGTTTAAGAGTCGTGAGATCTTGTTGCAGCTCTATAAAACTTTGGTTAGACCGCACTTGGAATTCTGCGTCCAGTTCTGATCACCCTATTATAAGAAAGATGTGGATGCTATGGAGAGGGTTCAGAGGAGGTTTACAAGGATGCTGCCTGGACTGGTGGGATTATCTTATGAGGAGAGGTTGACTGATCTGGGACTTTTTTCATTGAAGAAAAGGAGGAGGAGAGGGGACCTAATTGAGGTATTCAAGATTATGAGAAGCATAGATAGAGTTGATAGCCAGAGACTATTTCACAGTGCAGAAATGGCTAACACGAGGGGTCATAGTTTTAACCTGGTTGGAGGAAAGTATAGAGGGGATGTCAGAGGCGGGTTCTTTACACAGAGAGTTGTGAGAGCATGGAGTGCGTTGCCAGCAGCAGTTGTGGAAGCAAGGTCATTGGGGACATTTAAGAGACTGCTGGATATGCATATGGTCACAGAAATGTGAGGGTGCATACATGAGGATCAATGGTCGGCACAACATGGTGGGCTGAAGGGCCTGTTCTGTGCTGGACTGTTCTATGTTCTATGTTCTATGTATTCTGAATACATTAAACATTTTATTTTTTTAATGACGCAGGGCCATATAAGCATATCTTCAAATCGACCGAGACCATTTTCTGCTCAGGGTATGGCTCTGTGTATGGCAGCAGCAATGATGCACCGACATGGAACAGGGAATGTGATGGAGACATAGTTTGGACAATGTACAAGGAGACCTCACATGGTCCAGTTTGGGAGAGAATGACATTATTGCGTGATTCAGCTCAGAGACGGAGAAAATGTCATCTGCCCGAGAAGAAACAGCCGATTGCACTCTCTCTCTCTCTCTCTTTCATTATTCCTCATCACAGTAACGTGTACGAGCTAAAACAAAACTCTACAGTTATTGTTACCATTCTTATTTTTATAGAATCCCTGCAGTGTGGAAACAAGCCATTCGGCCCAACAAGTCCATACTAACCCTCCAAAGAGTAACCTTCCCATCCCCTTACAGTTATCACTGACTAGTGCACCTAAAGTCGAAATCGCTGAACACTATGGACTATTTGACCAATCCACTTGAATTATACAGATTGGGCTGTGAGAGGAAACGGGAGCACCCATCAGGAGCTCACGCAGACAAGGGGAGAAGATGCAAACTCCACGCAGATAGTCGCCCAAGGCTGGAATTGAACTCACGTCCCTGATGCTGTGAGGCAACAGGGCGAACTACTGAGCCACTGTGCTAACCTGGAACCGCCTGCCAGCCTAATACAAAGGGAATTCAGCCAAATCCACCTCTCCCAGGATAAAATCCCATTGCTAGCGGCTGTGTGAGTACAATATCTTCAGAAACAGAATAACATTTTGGACAATCTCTCATTTTTTTCCTTTTGCCATGAGTTCCAATAGTATCTGGACAAGCTTCTTTCAACGTGAAATTGCAGAGATTTTGTTTATTTTGTGTGTGTGTGTGTGTGTCAGTGTATTTAGAACGGGAAATATCGATTCTTTATTTGCAATACCCAAACAGTTTGCCATTCAGCATTCCACCATAGTTGGAGTAACATTGCTCTGGATCATAAACGTGCTATTTGAGCAGATTAAAGAAACTAGCCTGACTTGTTCCTAAAACTGACCCTGACCCAGTCTGAGACTGATATCATCGGCCATATCACTGACCTGGTGACATTTACCATTTGTTGTGAGTAGTGGAGGAGTGGGACGAGAAAAGGAAACAGTGGCCCAAAACGCCGGGGAACTATAGACTGGTGAGCCTGATGTCAGTGGTGGGTAAGTTGTTGGAGGGGATCCTGAGGGATAGCATTTGCATACATTTGGGAAGGTAAGGGCTGATCGGGGTAGACAACGTGGCTTTCTGCATGGGAAATTATGTCTCATTAATTTGATTGAGTTTTATGAAGAGGTGACAAAGAAGATTGATGAAGGCAGTTTGGTAGACATTGTCAATATGGACCTCAGCAAGGTGTTTATAACATTCTGATTGGTAGGCAGATTAGTAAGGTTCGGTCACATGGGATACAGAAAAGCTCGTCACAATTGGCTTGAAGGAAGAGGGATATTTTTCAGACTGGAGGCTTGTGAGCAGCAGTGTGCTGTATGAATCAATACTGAGTTCACAAAACATTTCATCATTTATGTCAAGGATTTAGATGTGGATATTGGAGCCATAGTTAGTAAGGTTACAGATTACATCAGAAAGGTGGTGTAGTGGATTATCTCAGAGTACAACAAGACCACAAATAGATGGGACAAAGGGGCAAGGACTGACAGATGAAGTTTAATTTAGATAAATACGAGGTTACGCATTTTGGGAAGGTAAATCAGGGCAGAAATTGTACACATAATGGTAAGGGCCTGGTGAGTGTTGAGAAACAAATGGACAAAGGGCTGCAGGTACATTGTTCCTTGAAAGTGGAGTCGAATGCAGACAGTGCGGTACAGAACACATTTTACACATTTGCCTTAATCAGTCAGAGCATTGAATGTAGGAGTTGTGATGGCATGTTGTATCTGTACAGGATGTTGGTGAGGCCACTTTAAGAATACTGCGTACAACTCGGTTTTCTGCAGAAAAGATTTACACAGATGTCCCAGGACAGGAGGCTTGAGCTTTAGGGAGAGGTTGATTAGTTTGAGGTGTTTCTCCCTGGAGTGTTATTCTGAACAGCCATGTTCTGCTCACCAGGATCCCAGATCAGGAGAGCATAGGTTGGAGGGGAGAGGACGAATAATTTGGAAGGGACATGAAGTTAAATGTTTCACAGAGAGAGTGGTGTGTGTACATAAAGTGCTGTCAGAGGAAGTGGTGAAGGAGGTTACAATCGCACATTTAAAAAGTATCTGAAAGACGAGGGATATTGGCCAAATGCTGGCAAATGGGACTGGATCAGATTTGATATCCGATCGGAGTGAACAGATTGGACTAACGGGTCTGTTTCTCCTCTGCATGACTCTGATTCTATAAGAGGGATGACGAAAAATTCTGAAAGTACCTTTCAAATCCGAATCCTCTTCACTGCAAGTTTATCTTGCCTCTATGTTCACATTGATTGAAAGTTACGTTAGTGAAATATTAGACAGAGAACTGAGTCATGGATAATGGGACGCAGACAGGAAAATGGGGCTGAGACCACAAACTGATCAGCCACAATCTTAGTGCCTGGTGGAGAAGATTCAACTTATCTAATGACTCACTCCTGTCCCTCAATCCCGTGTTCCTGTGTTCCATTCAGACCATTAAACCTGTTAGGCAGGAGCATTTAGAGGCTACTTACTTCTATAACCTGGTGCACAGAAACAGAGGAGATCATTCAGCCCTTCAAGACTGTCCCACACACTTTGAGGTGATTTGGGAAATGTAATTGTAAAACCCAGGATAGGTATGAAAGAGAACCGTCATCTCTCTGTACAGAGCTTCCCCTCTCTGAAACTTGTGCTCCATTTGTTGGTCATGTTGTAGACCCAAATTCACTGTGAATACAGCCCCCATACCTCACCCAGCGATGGCTCACAAAATCCTGTTGTCTCCCTGATGGCAACATTCAATAACAGAACATCCATGAAAATAACAGCCACTAACTTTCCAATAACAGAATGTGAGAACATCAGACACAGGGACAGGTAATTCACTCCCCAAGCCTGCCTTGCCCTTCACTAAGATCATGGCTGATCTGCTCTTGGTCTCAAATCCTCTTTCATACCCAATTTTTTTATCGCCCTCAACTCTCTGACAGGTCAATATCCATCTACCTCCTCTTCAAATACTTTCAGTCATCTGGT
The DNA here is from genome assembly GCF_020745735.1 of Hemiscyllium ocellatum. Lineage (NCBI taxonomy): Eukaryota > Metazoa > Chordata > Chondrichthyes > Orectolobiformes > Hemiscylliidae > Hemiscyllium > Hemiscyllium ocellatum. The sequence continues at coordinate 110,905 of NW_026869151.1, read as the reverse complement.
TCCCGAACACTCTTGAGAAGAGAAATCCTGACATTCAATGCCACCTGTTTGAAGAAAACCCTTGCTGCTCCTAGACCATGGCCTATTGATATGAACAAAAGGGGTTGACGCAAGGGGTCAGGTAAAAATGACTGGCCCTGATATCAATGCTTCTGTTGATATCAAGGAGCTTAACAAACCTGAACTTAATGGGAATCAGAGTAAACTCTCCAGTGATTGGAGTCAAACATGGCACAAAGGAAGATGTTCATCATCTCAGTCCTGGGTCACCTCTGTGGGAGATCTTCAGGGTAGCTTCCTCTTCACAAACATCTTCAGCTGCTTCATCAATGTCTCCCCACCCTCCCCCTCCCCACCATCAGATCCGAAGTGGGGATGGTCACTGAGGATTCCACAATGGTCAGAATAATTTGACGCCCCCGTGAGCTTCTGAACTGGACTGTGTCCATGTGCAGCAAGACATGGACTCCATTGAGGCTTGTGCTTTGAAAGAGTCCATAACATTCATATAAAGGACTGTCTGACACTGCACATTGCCACAGTAAAACAAAAGTTCATTCCACCCCTCACACTGGTTTCACAGGAATATGAGGAAGTCGTTCAGCCCATTGACATTATTGGAGAAGAACAGGGACAGCCCATTCAGTGCCTCCAGCCTTTTACTCAGGAAGAGAAGGATTTTAGTGTGATGGGCCACACCAGAGCCCCTCGACAATATTTGAAGGTGGTAGTCTAGACGCTAATGTTTTCTTCTTTTAAAGAAAATGTAAAGTGTCTGTTCCAGATGCAATGTGACTGGTCAAACAACTCGGTGTGAAGCATAACACCATTTACTTAAACACGGTAGATTAAATAAAACCAAAGAAAGAGGAATTTAGAATAACGTAATTATATTGGACAAGTTAACAGAATAATAAATCTAGGAACTAATACGAATGAACTGTTCCAATACTGGAAAATCACATGAACACAGCCCTTGGCAAAAAGGACTATTCAGACACTGACTGACACAAATATTTCTCCAATTCAGGATTTAAAAACAGCACCAAGAGAAAGTCCATGGAGAGTAGCTGCCAGGAGACATTCACTAAAGCTTTCAACTCGTTGAAGACCCCAATAATTTCTGATGTTACTCAGAAACCAAAACCCAGATATCCTAATCTGTGAGAGCTGACCACACCCATTCCATCTGCATTAAAATAAACCTAAGGCCTCACTAGTTGTTTACTCAAGTGGTTCTAACTACCCGGCTTGTTAACAGTCATTCAATCTCTCTCTTAAAAGAAACCAGAACAACATAACCTCTTAAAGCTACACCATCATCACACTAGTCAGCACATTGAGCTGTCTTACAGGAACCAGGGGTAACCCAATCAGGCCTTTGGCTCTGTCCAATCGGACGAGGAAGAAGCCAGTCAGTCCCTTACACAGGAACAGTAGGAGGCCATTCCCACCTCAATGCACTTACACAGGGGCAGAATGAGGTAATTGATGCTGATTCCTGAAGAACGGCTTATGCTTGAAACGTCGAGTCTCCTGCTGTGCTTTTCCAGCAAACCACTGTCTACTCTGACCTTCAGCATCAACAGTCCTCGCTGTCTCCTAACTGATGCTCTAACATGGTGACCAAGTGGAGCAGAAGCTGCACAGACAGACTGCTCCACGTTGTTCCTCTTAGCTCCGTCTGTCATGATACACACGTGGGACTTTAACGTGGTTTTCTCGCGGTGAGGAGGGAAGCCATATGTGTTGTGTTAAGTCACAAGAAGGCACCTTCCATCTCCGAGAAGCCAGCCTGGTGTTCTCTATGTAGGGCGGAGCTGGTGGGAATGGCTACCTGTTTCAGATGGAAGGTATTGTGGCTGCTGTTGGGGATTGTGAGCAACATGACGTTCAGTACGGGTTCACACGCCAACTGCACAATAACGTGGGGAGAGTTAATTTAGGCATATAAACTATTAGGAAAGTCACGTTAGACTGATGAATGGACTCTCTAAGTTCAAGTAATGCTGATCTTGTTCATGTTGATCTTGTCTAGTGCACGTCCTGTTCAGTGTAACCTGTATGCCTTACTCTGTCTAAGTCTTTTTCCACCCTATGATCTGTCTGGCCTTGCTGACTATAATCTGCCTCCACTGCTCATAAATAAAGTGTTTCCCTGTACTGAGGTACACGTGACAATAAATCAAACCAATCAATCCTGGGTAAAGTAAGGAATTTCTCCCCCTGTCAATGTATCTTTTGGAAATAAGAGACCGCTGCCACTCCTCGTGTTTCAGCATCACCATTTCTTTGTCTCTCACACTCTACAGGTTAAACACTCAGCTTATTCACTCTATCTTCATGTTACCATCATCCATTTCTGTGGTAGGGGAATCATTCCTTACAAAGGACATCAAATCTGTACAGAATGTCCCAAATGCTCTCGCAGCAAGGTTCTACAACAGCTGAAAGATGGCTTTACTTATGTACTCGAATCATCTTACAATGAAGGACAGCATACCATTGACTGCACCCATTACTTACACAGGGTTTGATTCGGAGCAGTCAGCATAGACTTGTGAGTGGGAGATCATGCTTACCAAATTTCTTAGAGGCCTTTGATGAAGTTACCAGGACCTTTGATGAAGGTGATAAGTTTCCACACGGCAGGCTGCTCAGGAAGGTTCCAACACGTAGAATGCGTGGGAACTGTCCAATTGGATCCACAGTTGGCTTGATGGTAGGAAGCAGAGGGTTTAGTGGAAGGATGTTTGTCAGACTGGAGGCTGGGTCCATTGCTGTTTGGTATCTATGATTTGGTTGAGAATGTACAAGGCATGATTAATAAGTTTGCAGATGACACTAAAGTAAGTGGGAGCATGATCAGTGAGGAAGTTTATCAGAAATTGCAGCAGGTCCTTAATCAGTTGGGGAAATGGGCCGAGAAATGGAATTTAATATAGAAGCGTGAGGTCTTGCATTTTGGAAATTCAAATCAAGGTAGGAGTTTCATGGTGAATGGGAGGGCCTTAAGGGGTGCAGTGGGCAGAGAGACCTTCGTGCTCAGGTGCACGGTTCCCTGAGAGTGGGGTCACAGGTAGACAGGGCAGTGAAGAAGGCATTTGGCACACTGGCCTTCATCAGGCAGGATATTGAGTATAGAAGATGGGAATTTATGCTGCAGTTACACAGGGCTTTGGTAAGGCCGCACTTGGAGTATTGTGTTCAGTTTTGTCACCTTGTTATAGGGAGGATGTTATTAACTTAGAAAGAGTGCAGAAGAAGTTTACAAAGATGTTGCCAGGACCCAATGATCTGAGTTATAGGGAGAGGTTGGACAAGCTAGGACATTTCTGAGGGAGACTGAGGGAGTCGTTATAGAGCTGTATAAGATCACGAGGGGTATGGATAGGGTTAATGGTCTCAGTCTTTTTCCAACGTGTAGAGAATCGAGGACGCGAGAGGATCAGTTTAAGGTAAAGGAGAAGGAATAAAAGGGAACCTGAGAGGCCATTTCTTTACACAGAGGCTGGTACGTGGATGAGCTGCTAGCAGATGTGGCTGAGGGGGTACATTAACAACATTTCAAAAGCATTTGGAAAAATACGTGGATAGGAAAGGATTAGAAGGATATGGGCCAACTGCAGGGAAATGGGGTTAGCGTGGATGGACATTTACAAGGTGGAGTCGAAGCCCTCTGTTATTTAAAACCAAACACCCAGAAAAGCTCGCCTCACCTCGTAATCTGTTAAAATATGAGTGACACAGATCTCCTACATTCCACTATTTAAACAAAGATTAACAAGTTAGTTTCTTAACCTTAATAGTGAACACTAAACAACAACTATTCACAAATACAAGCCCCTCTTTTCTTAGCTCCTTACTATCTGACTCCAACTCTGTAAAAAATATGCTGTTCCAACAACCCACATATTAAACATTACAATCTCAAGACCATACAGTCTCTATCTTCCCCACGGTGTTCACTCTTTCAGCTGCTGATCTCCCTGGTTCATTTTTTTTTTGCAAAGAGGTTTGCATGAACATGTGTCTTTGATAGAGAGTGTTTGAGATGGCCAGTTAGCACTCCTGCTCTACAGCAGTTGCTCTACTGTTGGATGGCAGTAGCTCTCCCTCCAGTGTTCAAAATGCTGGGTTTATATACTTCCCATGATACAATAATTCTCATAATTTGATTGCTTTCCAGGTGTCCAAACAATAATATTCAAATTCTGTTGGCATCTGGTATCCTGAGTGTTATTTAAACTCTTTGGTTACATTTGAATGGCTGTCAAACCAGCAACCAAAACTCAGGAATCCATTTCTCAGCTAATGGTGACATGTGGAACAGTGTGACCTTCAGCTGGCATCTGTGGCTTTAATTTCTATTCAGCAAAACCCGATCTGTTTTAAAGTGTCCATACATGTTTTTGTCTTCATAACATCTCCCCGCTTCAGAAAATAAAATGAACTAGCAGAATGAAAAGATGGCTACATTTCTTTTCCTTTAATTCTTAATCCCAATTTTATGAAATACAAAAGTATTAATCTCAGTTATATCATTCATATTAATTCTGCACACCAATACAACACTGGAATAAGTCAAAACATATCTACACTTTTTCCTTTAAATCCGCGAAAACACATCTGCTATCACATTATAGAAGACACAGCATGTACATTTTGTAAGTTTAAAGTCGGTCAGGTAAGACTCCAATGAAATAGTCTCATATTCTGGTCTTTAAATATTCCAAAAAATGCGAGAGATTTGTCGTTGTCCACAACCATCTCCGACAATTTGTTTGTCATATACACATTAAAATATTGTCAGGCCAGTGTGGAACTTAATCATTCTTGTTCAATAATGGAGATTTTCTATTTTTTTTCTCTGTTGGATATTGAGTTTTTTCGACAAGTAGCCAATCAGCCATTCAATTCCATCATCCTCTTTCCATATCAATACATCTCTGACCCCTATATCCCGAGCATCAAACACAATCTTCAAAGGGTTTCAGAATATTTGGTGCAGCTAAAACTGGTGTAGTGATTAAACCTGCTTTAAAATTCTCAAATACCTCCTGGCATTGTTCTGTCCACCACAATTCTGTGTTCTTCTTCAGTAAATCCATCAGTGTTGCCAAGACGCTGCTGAAGTTTTGAACAAACTTCCGATAGAATCCACTCAGTTCCAAAAATCGAAGCGCCTCTTTCTTCGAGGATGGTCGTGGAAATTCCTCAAAGCCCTTCGTTTTTGTGTTCCATGGGGTCAACCTTCCATGTCCAATGTAATGTCCCAAGAACGTCACCTCTGCCTTCGCGAATTCTGTTTTCTTTAAGTTTATTACCAAGTTTGCTTCTTGTAATCGTTCAACATGCTCTGCCAACTGTAACATGTGAGCTTTCAATCACTTGCTGAAGATCACTACATCATACAGATAAGTTGCACAATTTGTTCATATGGCCACCCCTCTATTCTTGAGTGTTAAATGTGGCTGGTGCATTATTCATCCAGATGAAATACTCGATAAAGTTTTTTTTTGTCATCTCCGGTATCTTTACCAGGTAGTTTAACTGACTTCACACTTTTTTTTAATTTGAAAGGGGCCTGGCTTTGAATGGTTTTCTTACCACTGGTGGAGAAACTAATACGTCATCCCCACGGGAAATCGTCAAAGTTTCAGAGTTTTTATCTGCCACCTGCATCACTGTGCCCTCTTCATGTGCTGTTTAACTAACTCACCTACTCCATCCAATCTCTCCCTCACCTCTGATACATAATCCAAGTGTGAGATCTCCGACTTTGGTCCTGTCAATTTATATTTAATTAATTTCTAAGGACCTCTCACATGTACGAATATTAAATCAAAGGAAGTAAAGTGAGTAGATTTATTTGGGGCATCTCTAATTGCAAACAATTTAATGGGGCACCTTTATCCCAACCATTCGGGTAATCCTGACAGTACGCTGTATGCATGGACCCCAGTGTCTGATGGTAACTTTACAAGGCTCCTTGAGATTCAGGATGGGACGCACTTGATTTGAAGTGCTGTATGCCTAAGATATCCATGACTTCCTAAAACAGCTGAGCAGTAAAATGAGACCCTTGGTCTGACTGAATCTCTCTGGGCAGTCCACAGCGAGTAAAGAAAGCTACCAACCCCTCCACCTTCATTTTTGCCTTAACACTCCAATAATGGAATTGCCTCTGGAAATCTGGTAGACGCATCCATTATGGTCAGCAAATATTGGTTTCCACTTTTACTTTAGAAAGGGGAGCTACACAATTAATCATAACCCACATGAAGGGTTTCTCGAATGCAAGAATTGGCAACAAAGGTGCTGGTTTTATTACTGCCTGTGACTTACCTACCATTTGGTATGTATGTCACGTACAACAAAAATGAACCGCGTCCTTGTGCATTCCAGGCCATTAGAAATGCTTCTGTACCTTAGCCTGAGTCTTCTGTACACCTAGGTGACCGCCTGCAGAGAGTTTATGTGCGACCTGTAACACTGTACATTACTGCTAACACAATCTGGTGCACTTCGGCCCATTTCCCTTCTGCAGTAACCTATCAGGGTCTCCATTTTAATTTTATGATTCTATGTTTAAGTTAATAACGTTCAACAATATATTCTGATTCCTTTTCTGTGTGTGTGCATGTATATGTGTGTGTGAATGTGTGTGTATATATCTGTTGTAAGTCCATTAGACTTTCTGGACTAAACACCTCTGCCTGATCCTCTGCTTGTTCAGGTTTTTCCTGCACCGTTACATCAAACAGGGTGTCAGTTCACTGAGCATCAACTCATTTGTCTTTTGAGTTCATTTCTTCTTCCTGCTGTAACTTATGACAGTGGGATCTTGTTACTACACAGTCTGGAAAATATCCTGGGTAATTTTCTTTTAACTCACCAATTCCCTCGTCTTCCTTTGGCTTCTCCACCACAAGGGGTGCCTCTCCCACCTTGCCTCCTGCTAAATCGTTCCCAAGAACAAACTCTATTCCTAGAACTGACACTCTGTTACTCACTGTCACTGTTACTTCCCCAAACTTGATTTGGCATTCCAACCTGATGTTACACAAGGGAATGCTTAATTTCTGTCCCCATTCCACAAGTTATCACGTTCTTGATTATAATGCCAGAAAGAGTGAAAAAAACTTTCAACTCTTACTATTAGAGGGTGAGAGAAAGTGAGGGCGGCAGATGCTGGAGATGAGAGTTGAAAAGTGTGGGGCTGGAAAAGCACATCTTGTCGGCAGCATCCGAGGGGCAGGAGCGTTGACGTTTCAGGCATCAATCCTTCATTAGGAAAGTGGGGCGTAAGGGAGGGGGAAGGAGGTTGAGAAATAAATGGGCGGGGGGGGGGTGGAGCTGGGTGAAAGGGAGCTTGGAAGGCAATTGGTAGATGCAGGTGGGTGTGATGGTGATAGGTCGGAGAGGAGGGTGACAGGACACCTATCGGTGGTAGGACAGCTGGAACCCTCAAACTGTACAGCATCAACGTTGACTTCACCAAATTCCAAATCTCCCCTCCACCAAGCCACCCAGATCCAACCGGTCAACCTAGCACAGCCCTCTTGAACTGCCCTAACTGGCCATCTTCCTTTCCACCTATCGACTCTGACATATCACTATCACTCCCACCTACATCTTCTTATTGCCTTCCCAGTGACCCTCCCACCAGCCCAGCTACTACTCTCGTATTTATCTTCCAGCCCCCTTGTCCCCCCACCACGTTCCGGACGATGGGTTTCTGCCTGATATGTGATTGTCCTGCTGTTCGGACGCTGCCTGATCTGTTGTGCTTTTCCGGACCCTCACTTCTCAACTATTAGAGAGTGAGCAGATCCCTTATCTCACAAAATTATAATTTCTTATCCTTCTCCCCCTGTTCTTTCTGAGTAAACTTTACCTACAGAGGCGAATTCTTTACAGAGATCAGGCACTGCCTCCATACCCAGCCCTTGCCTAGGCTGTGCAATGTCCTGCAGCTCCTCGGCTGCACTTGGGGTTTCCTTTACCAGTTTTACAAATGCCACTGGTTTAGCCTCTTCTACCGCATCTTTCCCCAAAGTGTCTTCCTTTAACGCCCAGCACGGTGTGTCCCAGCTAACTGCAGTGAAAACAACTTTTTCCACGTGCCCTTCTTAAACCATCGGCACTGTAATTCTATGTGTTCCACTCCCTTATAGTGAGAGCACCTGAGGCCTTTCACCACCTTTCAACCCCCTTGGGCTTCTTTCTTCACCTGTGGTAAACTATTGTGAGCTACTGTTCGCTTTGTAATGTGTGATCTTCCCTTCTCCCAATTTCTATCCCTCACAGGATGAAATTCTTGCCAGAAGCTAAATTTCATCACATGCCACAATGCATATTTACCTGCCATTTCTGCCGCGCTTTTCACTTCTTGAACTTTCTATTCATTCACATGAATTTTTACTATCTCTGGAAGTGAGTCTTTTAACTTCTCCAGCTGATTAATCTTCCTTCAAGCCTCACAGGTCTTATCCATTTTTAAGGCCATAACCCACCTATCAAAATGACTGTGGTTAATTCTTTCAAACTCAATATAAGTCTGACCTGGTTCTGTCTCTATTTTTCCGAATTTCTGTCTATATGCTTCTAGTACCAATTCATAACGAATTAAAATAGCCAATTTGACATCTTGATAATGTCTGGATCCCTCGTCTGACAGCGCTGCACATCCCTCACTAGCTGTGCCCACCAGATTAGTCTGAACTAGCATTACCCACAAGTTCACTGGACACGTCATCTGCCGTGTCATTTTTTCAAATGAAATAAAAAAAGATTTTGACATTTTTCTCACCGAAATATGACAAGTTACTAACCTAGTTGTATATATCCCTACGTTCTCCCTTCATCTCCATTCTGTTAATTTAACTTTCTTACCTAATTCCCAACTTCTGAATTTCAATTCAACTCTCTCTTTCTTTCTCTTCTCTTTCTCTTTTTTCTCTCTCTGTTTCCGCCCCTTTACTTATCTTCTAACTCCAGTTGCCACATTTGCAATTTAAGTTTTGATAACTCTACTGCAGTTGCCTATTTCTCTGATACATCAAAGTGCTTGACCAACTCCATTACAATTTCAGCTTCCCTTTTCTCCCTGGTTAAACCCAATTCCAACCTATTTGCTAATTCTAAAAAAATGTCCTCCTTCTGTCTTTCTAAATTTCCTTGGAAAATTCGGGAACCTCTTCAGTAATGTTAAAAGCCATTTCCCTCACTTTTCATTTAACCAACCACAAGTAACAAAATTAAACGAATTTTCCCAATGGTTTCATTTGAAGCTCAAAGTCACTAATTGCAATGAGTTGGAATTTGCTAGGATCTGTTGTATCACAGATCTGTTCAAGTCTGTCCAAATGCCATATGGCAAGGCCCCAAACTGTTATAACATCAATGTCAAACCCCTCTGTTAATTAAAACCACATACCCAGAAAAGCTTACCTCACATCATAATCTGTCAAAACGTGAGCGACAGAGAACTCCTAAATTCCACTAATAAACAACAAAAAAAAATTTATATGTGTGCAAGTTAGCTCACTGAGCTTGAAGGTATGCTTTCAGAAGTTTCGTCACCATGACTATGTTTCTTAAATTGGGTGATGTCATTTCCGGTTATTTTAACAATAGAATGTAGACAGAATCTAAATTGATGAGTTTATTGATGGACTTCTGGTTAGAATACCATTCCTCTAAGAAGGTCCTTGCGTGTCTTAGTATGTGTGTGTGCTTTGCCCCAGTCAAAGGGGTGCCCTTCTTTGTCTGTATGTATGGAACATAGTGATAGTGCGTCATGTCTTTTGGTGACTACTTGGTGTTCATGTATCCTCGTAACACAACAACAGGACAGTTTCAATGGTGGAAAAAAGATTGTATATACACTGTTTAATCAATGTGTGTGTGTGCAGATAAGTCACAAATGATGTATAAAATTGATAAAATATTAAAACATTATTTGATCCTCTCAACGTTCCCTCTTTTTTCTGGGATTCCCAACTCTAATTTCTCATTCTTACCAGGATGTGTGCTCCAAATTCTTGATTCTGGTGTCCCAACTTATTTCAATATGTTGGCCTGCTGGGTTCTTTCCAAAGCTAGTGTCTGTCATATTATTGCAGACAAATATTCTGGCATCAGACTTAGCATTTGAACATATTACTCTGCTGTACGTGCACTGTATAAAGGACCACAGCACACAGGCATTGCCAAAATATTGGAGGATGTTCATCTGCTTCTTTCGAGAATGTGGTTTTCTCATTTTCCATATCTCCATATCTATATACTCTCTCTCTCATTCTCCCTTTGTAGCTGGTTTAGAATTCCACCAATTATTCTTCGTGTCCCATCTCTCAAAGCTCATTCTTTTAGTTTACATCTCTTCAAGATGTAATGTGGTTATGATTAAGCAATGTAACTACAAAGACATGCGGGCGTAGCAGGCCAGAGTTAATTGGAAGGGGAGCTGAGCAGGAAAGACCATGGAGCAGCAATGGGAGGAGGTTCTGGGGATAATTTGGAAGATAATACAAGAAATGCAACCCCAAGAACATGAAACATACTGTTGGGATGCTTTCACTAGTACGATGTTTAATTTAGATCCAGGGAGGGTGAGATAACTGTACCTGTTACAAACAAGTGTTTTTAGCACCTGGCCTGAACGGGTTAAACTACAGCTGGACTAAAAGCTGCAGCCATTCTAACCAAACCACAGAAAAGGCTAGCTGATAAACATTATGCAAATCATTCCATTAAAACATTGAAACTCGTAACTGCCGGACATTACTCATGAAGGAAGTCACTGCTATCTTGCTAATGGTTCCATTGAAATGTGTAATTGTGTAACTGTTAGACTAGCTGCAAATTGGCTTACTTAAGTGACCCATTGAAACTGTAGGGTAATGAGACGTATAGAAATGACAAATGGAATGTTGAGTTTGTAAGCCAACAATGTATTTATTGATTAAGTAAACGGGACGACTGGCCCCGGAATGTCGGAACTATTGTTCAGCACAGCAGGAACCGAACAGACACCTTGACACGGCCAGGAATCTGAGCAGTCAGTGAGGAGTATAACTGGAGCAAGCCCGAACAGAAGAGCAGAAGGCGCCTTCTCCAGCAAGCCAGACAGCTTGCTGTATCACAGATGATTCTCTCTCTCTCTCCCAAATAAAGCGGGTTGTATTCTGAATCTGGTCGGGTGTCTCTCTCTCTCTCTCTCTCTCCAAAACGAACACCGGGACGGTAGTTTCCGTCCTAACAGATGGTGAGCCTGAACGTGTGGAAGGAGTAGAGACACGCCTGTTGGCAGGGGTTGAGGGTCGCCGAAAGGCCGGCCACTTTAAATCGGGTCCGGGGACGCCCTTTGTGTAAAGGTCGCTTTTGTGTAGTGTTTTAATATTCTAAATTCTTAGTTTAAGTCGGCGCCTCACAAGCCTTTGCCAACCGAAATTGGGGAGAGAGAATCGGGCCAGTCTGTTTGCCTGCTAGGTATCGGTGTTTGGAACTCCGGAGTCCGGCGAATCAAGAGAGTGGGGTTCGGGAGTGGATCAGTAATCGGGGGGTATTATCGGTGAGTAATTACACTAGGAGTCGGAATTGGTGAGCATTAAAGTACTTTGAAGTGTGGATCTGGTGAGGGACGAATAGAGAGGGGAACGTAGACAGGTCCCCTGCGCAGACTGGATTGGGTTAAGTGTATGCTTCCCCCTGCGCTGACAGTACTGGGTTAAGCGTATGCTTCCCAAAACAAGGACGAGGCCGCTAGACTGACTGTGAGCCGAGCAGACCTATGGTGGTACTGTGGAGGCAAGAATCTTTTCAATTGGCTTCCCCTGAATTGGGAGTGGAGGTGTGTATTGGTGTCCCTTAACGCCCCGCTTTCTTATCACCAAGAGCCCCTGGAGACTACACCCTCTGGGAGCCCCCCCAGGGAGTTGATGCCCATGGCCGTTACAGGCGGGCCATCGGGACTCAAACCTGGATAAACCCGTCCACTGGTATAGTGGACTTGAAGAACACACGTAGTGTCTGGATAAATGCTATTGGGCAAGCCAGGAACATCCCTGACGAGTACAAGTTGGCCGACGAAATAGCCTCGGGCTTCGAGAGTTTCCCCTTGTTCGCTGCCATTTTCCCCGTGACCACCAATAAGAATGTTAACAGAATTAATCTCGTCCATTATAATGTCCAGCGATTGGCCAACCTGACTGTAGATGCAGTGGACGCAATTCACGAACAGCTTGCGCAGACCTCGCTGATGGCCCTACAGAACAGACAGGCTTTGGATATGCTCTTGGCAGAGAAAGGAGGGGTGTGCGCAATGTTTGGCGCTATGTGCTGCACTTCCATAGCAAATAATACGGGTCCAGATGGGAAGCTCACTAGAACCCTGAGGAAGCTGCGAGCTCTAGCCACTGAGTTGAAGATGCAGTCGGGGAGTTAGTAACCCGGTAGTGGACTGGTTGAATAAGACTTTCGGACAGTGGGGGACAATCCTAGGGCAGCTAGCCCTAGGGCTGAGCATTTCCATTGCTATTTTTATTACGTGTGGCTGTTGCTGTATTCCCTGTATTAGAGCCCTAGTGACCCGGACCATAGACCGGGCATTTACAGGCAAAGACGATGCTAGATCTCCTGCATCCCCGCCCTACCAAGCTGTACTGCATGAGTGTGCGGATGCCTCCCATGGGAAAAGCAGATCGGCGGAGACTGAGACGGAGATCGACCTATCGCCACCGTGTTATGATTTCTGAATACGTTTGTCTTGCATGCGTTTTCTTTTAGAACTTTCCGGGGTACTCTTGGGGGCGAACTGAAGAAGCGCTTAGATTGGGTTTTTTTCTCTCATTTTTGTCGCAACGCGAAGTCTTCTACAAATGAGGACATCCCGCTTTTAAGATTTTCCTGTGAGAATGTATAATGGGTTGTTACATGCAGTACATTTGCTGATCCCCTGCATAGTGTCCTTTTCTGGTCACAGTGAAAGTTTGGCTGCCCTGCAGCAGAGCCTGCCCTGTCTATTCGTGTTGACACTCCTGACAAACTTTTTGACTTGTGATTTTGGATCAAGTACAAGTTGCAGTTAGTACAAACCCTACACGATGACTGCATTTACCAATGTCCAGCTCAATTGTCGTGACTAGCTATTCTCTCCTTCCTGTTGTGTTTTTGTACAGCCAGCTGTTTCCTGACTGTTTAACTCGGGTTTCAATTGCCTTTTTGGGCGCCCCGCTGCCAGAGATCTCTTCTCCGAGTGAAGAGCGGAAGCGGCTTTGCCGTCCTGTATGCAATGCACTGTTATCATTCTATCTCCGGTGCATGACAGCTGGCGCGGTGCCTTTGGTTCGGGTTCGTCTGTTCCCGTCGGGTGTTATGGCTCACTGTACGTGTCTGTGCTTCCTCTTTTCCTCCTACTACCCAGTACTAACCCTTCTACTTCAGACCCTGGGATTGTGAGGCCTGTTGTCCAAAGACCCCTTAATTGTTTTGTCCGTTTACATTGGCAACACTTAAATTTATGTTGTATGCTACAGTCATGGGTTGAGGTGTGCTGTGTGCCCCGGCGACTCGTCTACTGGTCACATCAGTGACTACTACACATCATCCGATATCGTCCGATGGATTCGCCTGGTCTTGGGGGCCACCGGAGAGCCACTGGCCACTGCCCGGAGTTGGTCCTTGCCGCTTCTGACATGGATACGGTTATCCACTGCTCAATAAGGAATGACTGGTTAGCCAATGACGGGTGAGTCTCCTCAGGTGAGGGACTACCTAAGACAGGCACAGTCGCGCCTTGAATTCGGAAGTGGTGGCCTACGTTCGTGTTTTTATGGGAAGGCCTGGCTTTTGCGTCTGTGTCGGACAGAGCTGCAGGCCTGTGAAGCATCCTGGCCTGCGGAATGACCGGGGCACAGTACAGTTTTTCAATGGGTTTCCGGTCGCTGGCGAGTACCTGACTGGTAGCGTACACTCACAACTAATGTTTACACTTGGGGGTTCTTTGGACTTGTTAGGACGGAGCTACCGTCCCCGTGTTCGTTTGAAGGAGAGAGACACTGGATCTGATTCAAAATATAAGCTGGTTTAATGAGAGAGACGTACACAGAAAATACAGTGAGATATTTACTGCTCACTGGAGAAGGCACGTTCTGAAATCTTTCCAAAAACCCCTGCTTGATATATTGTTTGCTAAGCTAACGCTACGTAATCACTCACACACGTGATCTCTCACAGACAAAGGCTTCCTGTGAACAGGCCTCGGCCTTGGCAGGTATCCACGAGATGGTCTGTCTCGTAAACAAGGTCTCCGAGTAAAGGCTGCCATTGTATTGGTCTGACCTTGGTAGTCCAGCTGCACAGGCAGTTTCGGTAAACAGTCCAAACAGCAGCTCCGCAGCGCCCCCCGATTTCCCAAGCAGCAACTACAGGTCCACCCTCCCTCGGCGTATAGATATACATCCCAACACTCCCTCCCTTGGCCTCGAAAGAGGCCACACAAAATACAGCAGTTCGCGCGCAGCAGTCAGGACCCGGACGGTCGGTGGGCGCCCCCCTGTCGCTCCTTTGCAAGACCGACCATTTAGCTAAACCCGGCTTGTCTGACTCTAGGGAGACATAGTTATAGGGGATAGGAATCCCTAAGCAGCATACAACTACACAAAGCATTCCGCGCCGCAAAATCCCTACTCTATGCGCCTCTCCAGTTCGCATACAATCGTTAAGGCACAAGAAGCAGTGAAATAATACATAACAGACGTAAGCACTTAAAAGTTGTAAACACATACAAAAAGCCACCTCAAAACCAACAAAACGATTACTGAGTATGATAACAAAAGCGAAGAGAACCAGAGGAAAACACAAAGTGGATGAGTTAGGACGCCTGCAGAATGAAGCTCTGCTGTTCAAAGAACACCCAATTGTACAACCTCCCAGTAAAATCGGTCGTATTATACCATGACACCTTAAAATAAAATTTCAAACTACTGACATAGTGTCAAATCTTTTTGCAATAGGATTCAATGAGCTCTCCTTCCTTCCTAAAGGGTTGTTGTTAAGTCGGTTCTGGAAGATGACACAAAACTGGCATTTTCCTTCGTCAAAAATACAGTGAATACAATGTCAAACTGCTGGGTCCACGATTTTCCTTATATCAAGCTGCTTTACAAGCCAGAAACTTGACCAGATTCCCGACACGGATACAAAAGCCAGGCATCTGTTAAAACCAGATGACCACAGGCCATTATTCTGAAGGTCAATGCACGACTGTGCCTGTCTTAGGTTGTCCCTCACTTGAGGAATCTTACCCGTCATTGGCTAACCAGTCACCTTCACTTGACCAATAAAAACCCACATCCATTTTACAGCTGTCAAGTACGGACACGGGCAGTGGTAACTGGCTTATCATTGTGAACAGTGGCCGTCGAGACCAATCGAAGCCATTTAGGAATACCAGATGATGGCTAGGAATCTCTTGAGTGAACAATAGTCTCTTGAGTCTCGAGGCATATAGCACTTCACAATCTCTAACTGCAGCATAAAAGCACAAATTTACCTGTTGTCAATTTGAACGGGAAAGAGAGAGAAAAAAATACACAACT
Organism: Hemiscyllium ocellatum; assembly: GCF_020745735.1. Classification (NCBI taxonomy): domain Eukaryota; kingdom Metazoa; phylum Chordata; class Chondrichthyes; order Orectolobiformes; family Hemiscylliidae; genus Hemiscyllium; species Hemiscyllium ocellatum. The sequence continues at coordinate 95,297 of NW_026869151.1, read as the reverse complement.
AGGGGGTCTCTGCACCTCAGCCCTCACATTCTGAGGCCCTAATATGGGAAGGATTAGAAATGAGAGATACAGCTATAAAGTAAAATCATAAGTTGTCCCGCGCTTCCCTCTCAGGCATATCTCCTCCATTCCCTCTGATACCGATCTCGTAATCTTTCCATGGGGTGCCCCCATCACAGGCTCCTCCAGCCCCGCTGCCTGGTATGCGGGTGGGGGGTTATACTTTCCCGTCAGGGCATGGTCGATCGTACGTGTCACAAGCGTCCTGATACATGGTATACAACAACAATCACAGGTAATAAAGATAGCAACAGAAATGCATAAACCAAGGGCCAGCTGTCCCAGCATAGTTCCCCATCTACCGAATGTGCTATTCAGCCAATCTATCACTGGTTTTTTTTTACCCCCGGCTTCAGCTCAGTGGCTAAGGCTCGGAGTTTTATCAAGGTTTTAGTGAGCTTGCCATCCGGGCCAGTGTTGTTTGATACTGTCCCTCATTCCCAGCCTCCCATTCAGTAAATAACCTGTTTCTTCATAATCTTTCCACTTGCCAACCAATTTTATATCCACCTCAATAAACTAAATCTATTCCCACATTCTTTAATTTTACGCACTTATCCCTTAATGAGACTTTGTTAAAAGTCTTCAGAAATTCCCAATAAACCACCTCCACTGGCTCCCTTTCGGTAACCTCATTATTTACATCCTCAAAACATTCCAGTAAATTTGTCAAGCTTGACTTCCCTTTCATAAATCTATGCTGACTGTCTCCAATCCTGATAATGGTTCCCAAATGCTCAGCTATTCAGTCTATGGAGGATCAATTTACTGTGTAATCCCACGTATCTTAGGACCCAAATAGAAAAGTACAACACAGAAGATTTCCCTCCCTGCTGATACAGAATCTATATTTAACACCACATTTTGCAGAACAGTTCCAAAGGTTCCCCATTTTCCATAAGGACGAAAAAATGTTCAAATCTGTGGCCTTTGAAACAGTGACCTCCAATCCTCATCTCATTTTTAAATGGACTAACTCCTGAACACAACTTTTCTTTCAAATACAGTTTTTTCATGGATTATTCCACAAGTGTAGTCATCACTATCCTTTATAAGAGCTCTAACAGATCATCATTTCATTTTCCTCTGTAACAGCACAGTGAAAATATTTAATGATAATAAAAGTACTGGCGATGTTTAAGTAAAAAAAAATGACCACTTTCACCTTAAGATTACCTCATCTGTTTTGACTATGCTTTTATACTACATTATATTCTTGATTTTATCATTCCAAATGCCACTTTCTCATTCCTTTATTTTCCTTCTGTTGCTTTTGCTTTAGTAGCTCAAATCTAAATGTATTTTCTTCAGTCAGACTATATTACCTTGCTCTCTGTTCAACTGGTTTTAAAACATTCTCCACGGTTATCTCACTATTCAAACTGTTTCTTTTAAATGTCGTCACTAAAATAAACATCCCGATGACTTTATCTTTCAGACTCCGTTTTTTGATCTGAACCTAATCTGGTCGTTACTACCATATGCTAAGAGTTGAACCTTCAACCTTCAAGTCATTCACTCTTCTGTTTAACCACTTAGAACCAAAACTGGAAACATTCCTGGTCAGACATGCGAACTGCTGATTAACAACTAGTCCAGGATGCGCCCCAAAACCTTTTCTCATTTGTCCTCTATACAATTAGCGTGTGCATTATCAAGATTCTGTTCCGACTTCAAACATCTCTGAATATTAGAACATAGAACATAGAAAAATACAGTGCAGTACAGGTCCTTAAACATCCTTAATTATAGCGTATTTCATTATAGTACCTAGTTCCAACACATCAAAACTGGCTGCACACCCAACTGAACTGGTCAAACAAGCTAACAACTTTCTTCTTTCAGATACAAAACCACCTTCCTGTGATGACCCAGCAGAATTTATCAGAATGCAAACAAGCTTAAGGCTGTTGTCTCAAAGTCAATTCCAACTTATCCTGCCCAATGTCTAAGCCTATAAAGTTTCCCAAAACCCGACCTCCAATGTTAAAATTGACTTTAAACATAGCTATAATAATTGCTCAAATACCACAGAATCACTCATAGAAAATTATTGGCATTTATTAACATGAAACATATCTGAAAGTTTAACTGTGGCACTGATAGAACATTGCTAGATCTAATTCAGTAAGACAAATTTAAATTCAATCCATAAATGCATTTGTACGATTTCCACAGCTTCCATTTTATACTTCCCACCTCTTCCGTTGATTTCAAAACTCAGCTTGGTCTGGAGCCAGGCTGACAGCCGCTGCAATTCCTTCTTTGCCCGCTATGAGGTAGATTAGTTTAACCGGTCCTCTCCTGTTCCTCTAAAATGCCCTATCCTTCCACAATAATGGCATCCTGCCTGTGGAGACCTTTGTCTCTGCCCCTGTCGCTCAAACTCTCTATCAAATGCTCCTCCATGTCTCTCCCTACTCTCTTTCTTCTCTGCCCTACATGCTATCACTCGCTGCTCCGGTTGCTCACTTCTGGCTGCATTCTTCCCCTAATTAACTCATCAACCGCAGCTACCATCATTTACGCGTTCTGCTCCTGTCACTCGCCCTTTCTCTCTTCACAAACACTTTCTGTGCCCCTCCTAACAATGCGTGATGACAAAATGTTCAAGAACAAACCTTTCAGCTCAGTGAGTAAACTTAGAACCTGAGCTACATATCTTCTCAAAAAACTGCAAATACACTTCCTTTCTGAAAGATTGTCCTAATTTACTAAACTAGGTAAGATTCACCTGTGATCTGTTGTTGAATCTCAGAAGAGATTAGCGTCTGGTATTTGTACTGTAACCCATACCCATTATCCATTCACAAATTAATTACAGACCCATAAGCTCCTCCATCAACAGGGGTACAGTCATCTTCCAGTTTTTTGAAATCTTGTACTAAATTCATATCCAGTACTTAATAGTGAACAAGGGGAATAAGTCTCTTACTCTTAACCACAACTAAAATTTAGTGAATGAAAAGGCTAAAGTCAATCATAGCTGTCTATGTACAGCCTACTAGGTATGTGTCCAGATGCTCAATAACGAAGACCTGTTCAAAGTATTAAAAAGGTTTTAGCCACCATCAGATCTGCATAAATGAAAAAATGAAGAGAAAGTGCTTGACTTGAAGTCTGTAGGAATATAAATGCAACATTTTAGTACACAGTGGTATATTACCAATATGGAAAAAAATCCAACTGATTTCTTATCTCATCTTTCCTAGAACCGTCATAACCAGGTTTGGAATTGTGGAATTAAAATTAGGTGTTTGACCACAGTTGTATTAGGCATTGGCACAAAATCTGCGTGACCAGACTTAATCCCTCCTGTTAGTGAATAGCTGTGAAAAGTACTATAAAACAACCAGAAATTTAAATCCAGACTTTATAATACAAAAATATAATATTACTCTATCATCCAAGCATCCTTAAGACTTAAAATTTATTCCTCTTCAGAAAATCCCATTTCCCTCTAGAACTAAATTTCGAATCAACCTTGTGCAAATAAACCATTTAGCAAGATTGATACCATAATGATGTCATTCACTGCAGAGTGCGAAGCTTGAACAGATAGAGCTTCAACACCCATTCCACGCAATCAGAATCTAAGCAAAACCGATGGCAGAATATTGGCATCTCAAAATCATTGATTGCTGAGGCTAAAGCAGAAGCACGATGGATCATGTAAAAAATGCTTGCCTGCAGGTCCTAGAAAAGACAGACACAGAGACCCACCAAACTTCACCCACAAAACTAAATATTAAATTGAGAGCGAAAAAAAATGCTGTTTGATTATTTTGATAAACTGCGAACAACTCCGGATGGTGCAAATGTCTTGTTAACACAAACAAAAGATCGAGAAAATAGAGATCCAAAAGTAGTTTTCTTAAGTACTGCTGGTCAATCATTACTCAATTAAAATACTTTAGGTCGTAAAAATAATCAGAGCTGTCTTACAACAATTTGTCAATTCAAGTTAAAAAACTTCTAACGCATGCACAATGGTCGAATCCAAGGTCACAGATAATAACCATGGAAACATTCGTTTATAACAATTACCCACTGTCGAACGAAACTTCGACTGTCCTTCATATATTGCTTTTATGTAAAAATAAAAGAGGTTAGTAAGAAAAGTAGTTAGCGAGTCATGACTCATAAAAGCACAGAAGTTATTAGCCTTAAAAAATCATGTTAAGCTCACATAAAAAGAAATCAATTTAAACAGCAGTCCTGGAATTCAAGCTCTAGAAACAAAACTTACTCCTTCAATCACCAACAAACCAATGTGCATTCAAACCAAATCATAAAGGGTTAAATGTTTTGCTAGCTATACACGCGCTCTCTCTCTGTTTGCACAGTCCTTTGTGAATCCCCTTACCCCTAACCCTTATTTCTCGCATTCCTTCTATCTATCCTTCTCTCTTGGTTTCTCTTCCCTTTGTCTTTTTTTTTCCCCTTCCATCTTTCTTTATCTGTCTCTGTTTGTTCTGAAACTTCAGTCCGTTATTTTGGTTAAAAGAAAATTAACTCTCTCTGCAACTTGACCATGAAGTCACTGTCAACATAATACTGGGTCCAGGGCACTACATATTTTGGCTCTATATTGTTTTAATTTTAAAAATATCTCAATGTCGCTTATACAACTGTGAATTAAACTCAATGGGAGTTTAGAAAAAAAACACACACAGACCTGGCTGCCGAAGTCCATTGAAAAAAAATCACAGAAATTCACACCCACTTGAGAAAAGCAATCAAACCGCCAGCTGTGCAAACAGAAACCCCTTGAAAAAAATCATTATAAACCACAAGCAATTTCACGCCGGTGGCAATGGAAACCAGAGAGAAAAGAAAAAAATTGAAAGTCAATGACGGCCTAACCATAAAAATATATACATTAAAACATATTTACAATTTATTTGGAATTTGTACTTGCTATGAACTGACACAGGGAGTACATAAAAGGGAACTTTATAGGTTCAGTAATTATACCAAAGTTCAAAGCATTTTTTCGTAATGTTTTAAAAACTTTACTCATGCAAAATAGAGTGTCTGAGCTATAGCTGAATCCCATAATACAAATACTCTAATATCTGGACTAGAAATTGCTTCGCTTATAATCCTTATCTGCAGCTTTAATACTATATTTTGAAATTGAATCAACAATTATTAATTTAGAACATTAATTATTAAAATCAGTTTGTATTTCATAACTGATTACTAAATTCCATCTTAATTTAGTTGCTTTACCGTCCTGATTCCCACAATACAGACATCCCAAGCTTTTTTGGACCATATCCAATAAGATGCACTCTAAACAAGATATTCTTTCGAAATATTAATTTTGTTTTCCGACGTGTTACCTGGTGTGATAAATTTTGAGCACGATTACCTACTGTCTCTTCTATATTTATAAGAACATTGGAATAGTCGGATGGAAAACTTTTTTTTATAATAGAACATAATCAACTCTGCCCTGTCTATCCCCAGCTAACTCTGCAGTCTCAATAGTGGGCAGCGTTAGTAAGTGGCTCTGGAATCGTGCCAATAATTCCCGTAGATAGACGTCCTCATCATCTATTTTCGTTGACAATTTGATTTTACTAAAAACATTCTCCTTTGCTTCCTCTTTTCTCTCTGTCAAATTATCTTGAATGTTTGATTGAAATTCGTCAAAATCAGCAGCTGTAAAAAACAGTTGGTCATCTGCGGGGAACCCGTTTCTGCTCCTCCACAGCTTAAGATTCTTATCCAGATTCTGTATTTCTCTTTGAGCTTCTTTAAATGTAATATATTTTATTCAATAAGTTTCTTAATGTCTTCTAAAACCTTCCCTGTCTGTGTTATCGGGTTTGTCGTTACAGGTGCTGGGTTGGACTCATTATTTTTTAACTCTGGAGGGATGTACACAGACGCTACCAAACAGTTCAAATCCAATTGTGGTGTAAAAGTTACCACAAATTTGGTCTTCCACCCCAGAGACTCAATCGTGACTTATCCCCTTGGTAGGGGGTTTGCCCAAGTCAATCACTTGGCGTACTAAAATATTAGGAGACTCTCGGAGACCCTCTAGTATATTTGTCATTAATGTAACATTCTGAAAAGTCTCCTTAATCTTTTTATAATAAGTTCTTTTTGATTTAAAGCCTGTCTTAAGACTAGGTCTAAAGTTTCTTTCTGTAAAGCTACACAGTCCAATAGCAGTCGACCCGCTAGGGTCGTATTCCCACCTAGACTGAGTCTCCACCAGGGAACTCCAGGACATTCTGTCCTGAGGTAGCGCAATTTTGGTGGTCCAAAATTTAATTCCTCCATCTTATTTTCTCTTATCTGACTCTATGCTTGCCCCCCCCTTTGTTTCTGTTTCTATCTTTCTTTGACACTTTCTCCTTTTTTTCACTGTAAGCTGTTGTCAAAAATAATTTTTTCTGCTGTCCACCTTATACTACTTTCATTTAAACATAAAATTTTCTCTCAAAAAATGGGGTTTAACCTTATCAGTTACCAACTAATCTTTTCTCCTTTCTCAATATCTATTAATATTCTATCCTGACAGAAAATCACGTTAAGTATTCATAAAATTGCAATAAAAAAAACACACTGAATCAAATGACAAACAACAAGTTTCAAACATAAAACCATTAACAAACAGATGAATTCAAGCCAGAGCACAATGTGTTAAACTGCTTGTTCGCAGAGAAGCCTTCTGTTCACAGACAGACACACTGATAAAGCTTGCAGCAGCAAAATTCTCTCTCTTTTTGAGATATGACACACAGTTTCTTAATTTCACAGACCCATACAAATTTTCACACAAAGAGATTTTCTTTTTCTCTCTTACAGAGATTTTTATACAAAAAGATTCTCTCACACACACAAATTCTCACATACACACAGAGACTACCTTTCTCTCGCAATCAGTTTTACACACACAGAGATTCTTATACACACTTAGATCTTCACAAACACAGAAACTCTCTTACTCTCTCAGATTTTTACAAATTTAAAAATACTTAAACTCACACATTTTACACACCAAGAGACTCTTTCTCTCCCTCTCTCTTTCACAGGCACTGTCAGCTAGCGATCAGCAGCATTCACACTCTCTCTCTCTCCCTCCAGGGCAACAATGCAAACCTCTCTCACAGACTTTCACACACAAACTGTTCTTCTCCCACACACTAACACCACAATACTTGTACATACATACACACACCACACAGTCAATCTGTCAATGAATCTGTGTCTGTCACTGTCCCCGGTCCGCGGTCTTTGTCTCACGCTCCACCACGGAACTCCTGGGTGTCGGGCGCACAAAAGCACCACCTCGACTCCCGACAAGACCAGTCCCGATCAGCGCTCGTCCTCCGGTCAAGGGAAGTAAAATTTTTTTTACTCACCGGTCCTTAGTGCAAGTTGGGAAGCCTACGCTTAACCCGGATTCGTACTGTGCGGGGGGAAGCATACGCTTAACCCGGATTCGTACTGCGCGAGGGGAAGCCTACGCTTAACCCAGATTCGTTCTGCGCGGGGTAAAGCCTAAGCTTTACCCATAAAAATACTTTCAGCGCCCACAAAGGGGATTTTTCTCTTTAAAACACTAACCACCTCTAGGAATTTCAGTGCCCACCTAGAGGACTTTTTTCTCTAAAACACTACCCACCTCTAGGACTTTCAGTGCCCACCTAGAGGACTTTTTTCCAAAACAATAATACTCACCACCCCTAGGAATTTCAGAAACCGCGCGGCCGGGATGACCCTTCACCCAGGGGACTTTTCTTCATAAATAAACGGTCCGACTCTCTCTCGGGCTGCCAAGCCCACAATTTTAGTTGGCAAAGAGTTGTGAGACGCCGAGCAAATAAGAATTTAGCGTATTCAAATCCCTACTGGAGATCTTTTTTGAAAAAGGCGCCTCCGAGCCTGATTAGAAGTGGCCGGCCGTTCGGCGACCTCTCAATCCCTGCCAACAGGCATGTCTCCACTCCCTTCACACGTTCGGGGTCACCAAAACTGTTAGGACGGAGCTACCGTCCCCGTGTTCGTTTGAAGGAGAGAGACACTGGATCTGATTCAAAATATAAGCTGGTTTAATGAGAGAGAGACGTACACAGAAAATACAGTGAGATATTTACTGCTCACTGGAGAAGGCGCGTTCTGAAATCTTTCCAAAAACCCCTGCTTGATATATTGTTTGCTAAGCTAACGCTACGTAATCACTCACACACGTGATCTCTCACAGACAAAGGCTTCCTGTGAACAGGCCTCGGCCTTGGCAGGTATCCACGTGAGATGGTCTGTCTTGTAAACAAGGTCTCCGAGTAAAGGCTGCCATTGTATTGGTCTGACCTTGGTAGTCCAGCTGCACAGGCAGTTTCGGTAAACAGTCCAAACAGCAGCTCCGCAGCGCCCCCCGATTTCCCAAGCAGCAACTACAGGTCCACCCTCCCTCGGCGTATAGATATACATCCCAACAGACTACAGACTTGCGTTCTACGGGCAGACTAGTTATTTTATTTTCTTCGCTCCGAATCTCTTGCGTTCGTTGCCATACTAGTTTACTATGCTTCCATATTCGCGCAAATTTTCGTGGGATCTGTTTGTCTTTTGCCCTGCTTGATTGATTCCTTGTTTTTGTCATTTCTGTAGAAGCCTGTGGGAATTGTTTTATATATATTAGCTTGGCTTTGCATGTAGCTTTTGTTACCTATTTGTTACTTGTGTTGCGGCATGTTGCTTAGGGCACCCTTCATCCCAACATGACTGTCTCCTGAGAACCGGAGCATCTGGTCATGAAAACGTGCTCGGTTTGATCAAAGGGACGCCTTTGGGTACGTCCGCCGGCACACCAGACCCCGGTCGCCTCGCAAGTGTTTGCATTTCTTACGGCATGGGTTGGTTTGGCCTCAATAAGAGGCCACGGGAGGGAATGTTGGGATGCTTTCACTAGTACGATGTTTAATTTAGATCCAGGGAGGGTGAGATAACTGTACCTGTTACAAACAAGTGTTTTTAGCACCTGGCCTGAACGGGTTAAACTACAGCTGGACTAAAAGCTGCAGCCATTCTAACCAAACCACAGAAAAGGCTAGCTGATAAACATTATGCAAATCATTCCATTAAAACATTGAAACTCGTAACTGCCGGACATTACTCATGAAGGAAGTCACTGCTATCTTGCTAATGGTTCCATTGAAATGTGTAATTGTGTAACTGTTAGACTAGCTGCAAATTGGCTTACTTAAGTGACCCATTGAAACTGTAGGGTAATGAGACGTATAGAAATGACAAATGGAATGTTGAGTTTGTAAGCCAACAATGTATTTATTGATTAAGTAAACGGGACGGCTGGCCCCGGAATGTCGGAACTATTGTTCAGCACAGCAGGAACCGAACAGACACCTTGACACGGCCAGGAATCTGAGCAGTCAGTGAGGAGTATAACTGGAGCAAGCCCGAACAGAAGAGCAGAAGGAGCCTTCTCCAGCAAGCCAGACAGCTTGCTGTATCACGGACGATTCTCTCTCTCTCTCCCAAATAAAGCGGGTTGTATTCTGAATCTGGTCGGGTGTCTCTCTCTCTCCAAAACGAACACCGGGAAGGTAGTTTCCGTCCTAACAATACTCATGGGAGGACAAGGCAGCCATGAGTGATAAGGCATCAAATCAAAAGAGAAAATATACAATGTGGTGAAGATGATTGGGAATCCAGAGAATTCATTGGCTCTGAAACTACATAACTCTGGTATCACTGACACAACAAAGCTCTTAATCATGATTAGGGAAAGAAACAGGAAAAATAATCACTTTAAACACACAAGATTGTATTTCTCAAGGAAAAAGATTCAGGTGAATTAAACATTTGAGTTAAGATCAGTTAAATGCATTTGCGGAATGTGTCAGATTGGAAGCAAGGCCCAGGGAGACAGACCCTCAGCAGAATGAGAGTTTGAAATGGAAGTATTTCCACATCAGAAACCAGGTTAGGTCACTGAGTGCAGGACTGATGGGTGAATGGGTCTCAGTGAGAGTTGGGGAACAGACAGCAGAATTGCATTGCAGATATTGCAGCTGGAAACTGCGTATTCATGTAGTGCTTTAGACCACAGCAGCGGGAGAAGCAGAACAGCATCCAACCACAACCTGTAACTTTTTGCCAGGATAACACCTCAGTCTGTCATTACCATCAACACCATCTATGGCTCAGTGACGAGTGTGGGTGAACATGTCAGAGTCAGAATCACATGAACCTTAACCTGATGTTAACTCATTAAAGCTACCTGACTTGACCAACAGATCAGAACGAAGCCCTGCAGTCCTGCCACATTCAGTTATAAATGGTGATGGACGATTAAACAAATAACTGGAGGAGAGGGCTCCACAAACATCCCCATTCTAAATAATGGAACAGACCTGCACATCAGTGTAAAAGGGAAGGATGTTGTATCTGCACCAACTTCTGCCAGAAGTGTTGAGTCGATGATAATCCTCACCCTCACCGTGATGCCCACAAAATCACAGATGCCAGTCTTCAACTAATGTGATTCGCTGCACGTGACATGAAGAAACAGCTGAACACAGTAGATATGACACAGGCAATGGGCCCGGACACTATTCCTGCAATAGGACTGAAGACTTGTGCTGCACAACAAGCCATGTCTATGGGGGAGATTTTTTATTCCAGCTCCAACTCTGACATCTCCCTGGCAATGTTGAAAATTACTCAGCTAAGTCCCGTTCCCAAAAACGGGAATGATTACAATCTGATCTTGTACCACCCCCTCAGTCCCATCACCACAGTCAAATTGGTGGGAGTTCTTTTTGACAGAGCTGTCAAGCAGTACAGAAATACCCTGCTCAGTGTTGTCTCTGACAGGTCCCCATGTGGAGATGGTGCTGTTGTGGAAATGTCACTGGATGACTAATCCAAACCAGGCTAATGCTCTGGCAGCTGGTGGAAGTTAAAGACAATTAATAAAATATCGAGATCTAAAATCTGGGGTCAGTAACAGTGACCTTGAAGTCAATATCGATTGTAAACAGAACTTCCTTCTCCAATGTACTTTTAGGAAGTGAATCTCCCGTGATTTCCTGGGCTGGCCTAAAACTGACTCCAAAGACCCTGACATGTGATAAACATTTCAGTTGTCTCTGAAACGGCCAATCAAGGCCACTCATTTGTATGAAACTACTCCGAGTTCTGAATGGATGAAACCGGACAGAACATCCGGCCTCAGCATCAGTGTCGGAAAAGGGAATGGGAACACAGTCCTGTCGACCCTGCAGAGACCCCCTTCCTAACATCTGAGAGCTTGTGACAACATTTACCGCTTTCCCACAGACTGCACAGAAACAGCGGGAAAGGAGTAGGTCATACAACACATTGAGCCTCCCCCATTCTAGTTCATGGAAAAAAATCTCCTCAATGCAATTACCCCACACGATATACATATCCGTTAATGTGAGTAACCTTGGGAAACTATAAAATAGGTAATGCAGTAGTACGTTTGGTCCACTGAGTTTGGAACCAATTCCATGTAATGATGGTTGCCCCTTCATTTCCTCACCGTACTCCTGCTCTCCCACCATCCCTTTACTGTCTCTAAATCCTTACTTATAATCAGTGTCTCGGTTTCCAGGTGCGATTGAATTCCCCAGGGTCACCAGTCTGTGAGTGCAGCCAGTTATTCTCATCTCATTGCACAGTGACCTGCCTGTACCTAATACTGTGGTTCCTTGTTTTAGTCATCCCAGCCAGGGGAATATCATCCCTGCTTTTAATCTGTCTCACCCTGTCAGAGTTTTGTATATTTCACTGAGATCTCCACTCATTTTCCTAAACCCCATGGAATATTGGCCCAGTCACCCCAAACTCTGCTCCCACAACAAGCCTGTCATCCCAGAGATCAGTCTGGTCATCCTTCACTGCTCTCCCTCAATGTCCGGTTGGTCCTTTATTAGGTAAGGAGACCAAGCCTGCACACAATATTGCACAATACTCGAGATGGGATGTCTCCAAAGGCCTGTACAGCTGCAGTAACACACCCTTTCTCCTGGACTCACATCCCCCTGAAATGAAGGTCAGACACCATTTATCTTCTTTACTGCTTTCTGTTTCTGCAATATTGCTTTCAGCGACATATGTACAAGGAGATGCAGATCCTTTTCCGTGTTATAGCTCCCCACTTGGTGGGTCTGTGTACACTGGTCAGCGTGCCAATGCCATGCCCAGTATTGACTTCTGGTTACAGAACTCACTGCGCTGCAGGGACCTCAGAGGTTGATGCAGAAGGAAACAACAAAAAGGAGCATATGTCCCTTTGTAAATCAACATGTTTCAACCAATCCTTTTCAAATTGTAGGATTCCAGTTTATCATTTCCACCAAAGGGCACACCGTCACCTCTATCCACATTGTTCTCCATCTGTCACGTATTTACCCATTCACTCCATTTGTCTTAGTCTTCTTGGTGCTTTTTTACATCCTCCGCACCCACTCACAATCCCACATCCATTAGTGCTGTCAGCAGGCTGGGATGTATTGCATCTGATTCCAGCAACCAAATATTTAAAGGACATTGTGAACAGCTGGGCCCCATGCACCGATCTCTGTGATACCTCAGCAACCTTCCTCTGTTAATTTCTATTTCTGTATTTCGTCAATCTGGGTGTCACTGGCTGGGCCAGCATTTATTGCCTGTCCCTAGTTGCCCTTGAGAAGGTGGTGGTGAGCTGCCTTGTTGAATTGCTGCAGTCCACCTGCTGTGGTTGACCTCCAATGCCATTAGGGAGGGAATTCCAGGATTCTGACCCAGCGACTGTGAAGGAGTGGTGATATATTTCCAAGTCAGAATGGTGAATGGCTTGGAGGGAACCTGAAGATGGTGGTGTTCCATTCATCTGTAGCCCTTGTCCTTCTAGATAGAAGTGGTCGTGAGTTGGAAAGATGGTTTCTGAGGATCTTTGGTGAATCATTTCATTGCAGCATGTGGATAGTAAAAGAACTGCTGCTGCTGAGCATTGATGGTGGAGCATTGTGGATTTAGGGACAGTCAAACTGGCTGCTTTGTCCTGGATGGTATAAAGCTTCTGGAGTGTTGTTGGGGCTGCACTCATCCAGGCAAACTGGGAGCCATCTATCACATTTCTGACTTATGCATTGTAGATGATGGACAGAATTTTGGAAGTCAGGATGTGAGTTACTCGCCACAGTATTCCTAGCTTCTGACCTGCTCTTATATTTACTCTGTTTATGTGGCGAGACCAGTGAGTTTCTGAGCAATGATTACCCACCAGGACTTTGATACTGGGGATTCAATGATAGTACCACCATTGAATGCCAAGGGGCAGGTTAGATTGTATTTTATTGGTGATGGTCACGGTCTGGCATTTAGAACATAGAACATAGAACAATACAGCACAGAACAGGCCCTTCGGCCCACGATGTTGTGCCGAACATTAATCCTAGATTAAGCACCCATCCATGTACCTATCCAATTGCCGCTTAAAGATCGCCAATGATGCTGACTCTACCACTCCCACGGGCAGCGCATTCCATGCCCCCACCACTCTCTGGGTAAAGAACCCACCCCTGACATCTCCCCTATACCTTCCACCCTTCACCTTAAATTTATGGCCCCTTGTAACACTCTGTTGTACCCGGGGAAAACGTTTCTGACTGTCTACTCTATCTATTCCTCTGATCATCTTATAAACCTCTATCAAGACACCCCTCATCCTTCGCCGTTCCAACGAGAAAAGGCCGAGAACTCTCAACCTGTTCTCGTACGACCTATTCTCCGTTCTAGGCAACATCTGGTAAATCTTCTCTGCACGCTCTCCAAAGCTTCCACATCTTTCCTAAAGTGAGGCGACCAGAATTTGTGTGGCCTGAACATTACTTACCACTTGCCAGCCTGGATACTGTCCAGATCTTGTCGCATTTGAACATGGACTGCTTCAGTATCTGAGGAGCCACAAATGTTGCAGAACATTGTACAATCATTGGCGAACATCCCCACTTCTGACCTTAACATGGAGGGAAGGTCATTGATGAAGTAGCCCTGAAGAGGTTTTCGGCCACTGCTCGAGGGACTCCTACAGACATGGAGCTGAGTTGACTGATCTTCATCAACCATGACCATCTTCCTACGTGTCAGGTATGATTCTAACCAGCGGGGTGTTTGCCCCGATACCCATTGATTCCAGTGCTGCTAAAGCCCCTTGATACCACACTTGGTCGAATGCAGCCTTGATTTAAAGGGCTGTCACTGTGAAACCATCTCTGGAATGCAGCTCTTTTGTCCATGTTTGAACCAAGGTAATGAGGTCAGGACATGAGTGAACCTGGGGAGTCCAACCTGGGCATCATTGACCACGGTATTGCTGAGCAGGTGCTGCTTAAAAGCACTGAGATCTCCACCACTTTACTGATGATCGAGAGTAGACTGATGCAGTGGTGATTGGTTGGATTGGATTTATCCTACTTTTTATATACAGGAGATACTTGGGGTAATCGGGGAAAGCCATTGTTGTAACTGCGTTGAAACAGTTTGGCTAGGGGAGTGGCAAGTTATGGAGCACACGTTTTCAGTACTATTGCCAGAATGTTGTCAGAGTATGGATCCTTTGGAGTATCCAGTATCTCCAAACATTTCTGTATAACGCTTGGACTGAATCAAATGGTTGATGACTTGTAACTGAATTGCTGAGGACCACTGGAGGAGGCTGAAATGGATCATCCACTTAGCCCTTCTGACTGAAGATTGTTGCGAATGCATCAGCCTTATCTTATACACTGAAGTGCTGGGCTCTTCCATCATTAAGGATAGGGTTATTTGTGGAATCTCTTCCTCAAGTGAGTTGTTTAATTGTCTCCAACGTTTCTACACTAGATGTGGAAGGACTGCAGAGCTTAGATCTGATCCTCTGCTTGTGGGATAACTTAGCACTGTCTGTCACTTATTGCTTATGCTGTTTGGTGCACAAGTTGTCCTGTTTGGTGGCATCATCAGGTTGACACCTCATTGTCAGGTCTGCCTGGTGCTGCTCCTGCCATCCTGCACACTCCATTGAACCAATGATGATCCTCTGGATTGATGGTAATTGTTGTGAGTGGGATATACCAGGCCATGAGGTTGTGTGGGTGTACAATTCTGCTGCTATAGATGAACCACAGCACCTTATGGACACCCAGACTTGAGCTGCTCGACCTGTTCAAAATCTGCCCTATTTAGCACCGTGATAGTACCACCCAAAATGATGGAGGCTATTCTCAATGTGCAGGTGTGACTTTGTCTCCACAATGACTATGCGGTGGTCACTCTTACCGATACTGTCATGGACAGATAATTCTGCAACTGGCAGATTAGTAAGGCTGTGGTCAATATGTATTTTCCTCCTGTTGGTTCCTTCACCACTTGTCAGTTTAGCAGAAGTAATCCCAGAACATAACACCCTCTAGGTGACAAAAATGTTTAAATCCTCTCTGAACCTCAACTGTTTCACTTTAAAAGTGTGTTCACTTGTTCTTGACCCTCTGACTAAAAGGAACACCTGCTGCCTATCCCCCCTGTCCGTGTCGCTTATAATCTTATCCTTCTGAATCACATCCCCCCCAGCCTTCTCTGCTCCAAAGTAAACAACCCGAGTTTATCCAGCCTCTCTCCATAGCTGATATGCACCATCCTAGGGGACATCCTGGTGAATCTCCTCTGCAACCACTCCAGTACAATCACATCCTTCCTGTAATGTGGCTCCCAGAAATGCATACAGTACTCCATCATGGACTAAACAAAGTCTAGCATTTATAATCTATGCCCGATTAGGAAAAACACCACCCAATATCCAATTCTTAACTAGCCCATTACCCTGTCCAGCCACATTCAGGGATGTGTGGAGAAGCACACTCCGAGCTTGCCAGTGTGCTGCCATTCATTGAGTCCCTTCCAGCCGGTTCCTTCTCCCAAAGAGCATCACCTCATATTTATCAGGGTTACATTCAACCTGCCATTGGTCTGCCCATCTGACCATTCCATCTGCATCTTCCTGTAACTTAAGGCTTTCCTCCTCACTGCTAACCACCCAGCCAATCTTTATGTCAAAAAATCATTTACTTACCATACCTCTCCCACTCGCCACCTAGCCCCCTCCACATTCACATCTATACTTCCTTATGAATAACACAAACAATAAGGGACACAGCACTGATCCCTGTGCTACACCAGGAGATACTGGTCTCCAGTCACACAAACAGCCTTCTCCCACCACCCTCTGTCTCCTGCCATTAAGACAATTTTCGTTGTAACTCGTCACGTCATCTTTCATGTTGTGAGATTTTACTTTATTTTTCAGTTTCCCAGGTGGAAATTTGTTAAAGGCCTTCCTACAAAACGAAACAATCGACCTCCTCAAACTAATTCAATCAAATCCATTGGATGTGATCAAAGTTTGGGAGATTTGTAGCTCGGGTGCTCGTTGTTGTGGTTCTGTTCGCCAAGCTGGGAGTTTTTGTTGCAAACGTTTCGTCCCCTTTCTAGGTGACATCCTCAGTGCTTGGAAGCCTCCTGTGAAGCGCTTATGTGATGTTTCCTCTGGCATTTGTAGTGGCTTGTCTCTGCCACTTTCGGTTGTCAGTTCCAGCTGTCCACTACAGTGGCCTGTATGTTGGGTCCAGGTCGATGTGTTTGTTGATAGAATCTGTGGATGAGTGCCATGCCTCTAGGAATTCCCTGGCTGTTCTCTGTTTGCCCTGCCCTATTATATAGTGTTGTCCCAGTCGAATTCATCTGCGTGTGTGGCTACTAAGGATAGCTGGTCGTGTCATTCCGTGGCTAATTGGTGTTTATGGATGCGGATCGTTAGGAAACATCACAGAAGCGCTTCACAGGAGGCTCCCAAGCACTGAGGATGTCACCTAGACAGGGGACGAAACGTTTGCAATATAAATTCCCAGGTCGGCGAACAGAACCACACCATTGGATGTGACTTACTTCTGAAAAAGTCATGATAATTATCCCTGATCAAACCTTGTGACTCTGATCGGAGTTAATTTTTCTCCTTCCCTATTTTCTCCAGTAGTTTTCTTAACAGTGACTCACTCGTATATAGTTCCCTGGTCTATCTCTCCTACCCTTACTGTGAAGTGAAATCATATTAGCAGTTCTCCAGTTCTCAGGCACCTCCCCTATGGTCAGATTCTAATTAAAATATTCAGTCAGGGTCTTTCCTCCCTTGACCCCAACAGCCGCCTGTGATACAACTCATTCAGATATGGAGATTGGTCCAAATTTATACAGAACAAAGCCTCAAATCCTGTCTCGTATTTTACATCAATCTGTTCAAGAGCTTCCCAGTCCACCTTCTTGAATTCTGTATCTGCGTCTTCCTTCTCCCAAGTAAAATAGATGTGAAGGTCTCATGTAACAATCCATCAATGTTCTCCAGCTTGACACAAAGATTGCCCCTTTGGTTTCTAATGGACACTAACTGTTTGCTGATTATTCTGTTTGACTTGTCCGTGTAGGATTATCCTTGATCTTGCGTACTTGTACTTCACCATGCCCCTCTGTTATTCAGTCCCCACTATGTTTAACTGCAATCACCTCTCATGTTTTGAAACTCGAGATCACAGACTAAGTTTCCACATCAGACAATCTTGCCGTCTTAGGGGTTAATCAGCATAATCCCGTTTGCAGTTCCTCTGTAGTCAGTACATTCTTTTTTAGATTGGGACTCCGAATGATACACAATACTTGAAGTTTAGTCTCACCAGCACTCGATGCAACTGGTGCACGACATCCTGTATATTCGAAATTCATTCACATGAATGTAAACCTAATTTTACTCTCCCATTTGCGTATGTTCTTCACAATACCTCTCACTTTAACTTTCTTGTGAGCTTACTGTGTGAGTTCGTTAAAAAAAGCTCATGAATATCTAACTATACGTTATACATTGGTTCTTCATTGCCTATGACCACAAGAATCATCTTCATACCGTTCCAAAAAAAAATTGCCACTTCTGGTTTTCCGTTCATCGATACATTCTCACACTCCCCAGATATGTTATTACCTTCTAAATATCTAGTAGCATGCTCTTTGTAATCGAGTCCAACGCGGCTGCGGATGACAAGCTAACTGGTCTGTAGTTCACCACTCTCCAAATTCATCCTTTCTTAAACTGTTGGATAATATTTATACCCTTTACCTTATCCAGATTGGCTAAATGCATTTTGGGAATGTGGCTGAAAATAAAGCGAAAATCCGTATGAACCACGTCTAGTCTGTCAGATGTATAAATACTCAATCCAGCTGTATTTTCAAAGATAACCCCAACACTGATACGAATGAGCTTAGACTTTACTTACAGAAGTCCCATGGTCTCTTGGTATTTCTGGAAGAATTTCTGGTCATTCTTCCATGAAGATAGACACAAATAAATTGTTTCTTTTCCCTGCGATTTCTCTGTTCTTTGCACTAAATTATCCTGAACGCACACCAAGTGTTCCACATTTGACCTTGTTTTTATTTTTTTTCAAGCATTGATAGACGCTTTTTAGCAGTCTTTATGTTTTTCTTTCATTTGCACGCTTTTTCTCCTTCTGATTTTCTTCTCAGTTTCGTGGACATCCTTTGCTGGGTCCTACATTTCTCTGAACCACTGGCTTACTGCAACACTTGGCATTTTTCTAAGCTGCCTTCTTTAATCTAATAGGTGGATGAAGGTGAGGTTGAAAGTGATAGTCGGAGAGGAGGGTGGCCCAGATTGATAGGAAGGACTGTGGACATATAGGAACATTCAAAAGGGCGGTGCTGACTTGGAAGGTTGGAGTGGGATAAGGTGCGAGTAGGGAAAATGGGGAAATACACTATGATCCCCCGTGGTTGGATGGTCCCAAGGCAGATGAGGAGGCTTTCTTCCTCCAGGCTTCTGGTGGCTCGGGTTTGCGATGGAGCAGGCCCAGGACCCTCATGTCCTTGGCAGAGTGGAAAGGGGAGTTAAAGTGCTCAGCCACAAGGCGATGTCGCTGTCCCAGAGATGTTCTCTGAAATGATCCACAAGTTGACATCCTGCTTCGCCAATGTAGAGAAGACCACATTTGGTGTAATGGGTGCAGCAGATAGACGTTCTGTCTCCCTTCATCACCTATCACTTTCAACCCCACCTTCATCTACCTAGTACAATCCCAGCTCTCTCCCTCCTGCCGCACCCCCCTGTCATTTATCTCTCAGCCCCCTTGGCCCATAAGCCTAATTCCTGATGAAGGGCTTATGCCCGATACGTCATTTCTCCTGGTCCTAGTGTGCTGCCTGACTGCGCTTTTCCAGCACCACAGTCTTCGACTCTGATCTCCAGCATCTGTAGTCCCCACTTTCTCCTCATACCTTCAGGGCTTGCATGACTCACATGTATCACGGTTACTATAAATAAAACAAAAATTATCGTGGACTCAAACAGCATAAAAGAAAACCAGTACATTGTGGTCACTATTCCCAAAAGGTCCTTTACAGCCAAATTTTGAATTAGCTCTTCTGATCATCCAACACCAATTCCTAAATAACATGATCTCAAGCTCAGTGCTCTACATAATGTTAATGTAAACCATCTCACACGTGGTTATAACATACATTTTTCCCAGCATTAGCATTCAATTGGGTTAACACAGTTTAGATATAATGTAAACAGTACATTATTACTGCAGTACCCACAAATGTGTATGTCTCATTTCCTGTTTTATAACATGTCCAACATTTGTATTGCAGCTTTCACTTTGATATATAACCCCCATCAATGTTTGCTCCTCCTTGCTGTTTTTTGTGCTGCACCTTACCAGATTCTGTAGAATCTGAGCGATGTGGGCTCTGGGGAGATTAATGACAGAGATCATCTCGCCACATCATTTATGATCTTCTCAAACTTTAATTGCTCCAGATCTCCCGTATTGCCGTGGAATGGAGAAGGACAATGATCTTCCAACAATGCTCTGTATTCCCCCAGAGAGCTGACACTGCTCTAACCTGGGTGGGAACCTTACAGCAGGCTGGGAAAGTGTTGCTGCTGCTGTATAGGGTCTTAGTGAGATCACATCTAGAGTAGTGTGTGCAGATTTAATCTCCTCAATGAAGAAACGATGTTGTTATATTAGAAACAGCTCAGAGATGGTTCCCTCAACTGATTCCTGCAATGAAGGTGCTAGCTTATAATGAAAGGATGATCAGGTTGACCCAGTAGCCATTGGAGTTTACAAAAATTAAGGATGATCTTATTTCAACATAGATGACAGAAGTGAATTACACAGATAGTGGAGGAATCCATTCCGTTCTCCAGCCTGTTACACAGGAACAACAGGAGGATATTCAAGCCTTCGACCCTATTACACCAAAACAGGACGAGGCTATTCAGCCCCTGGAGCCTGTTATACGTTTACAGAAGGAGGCCAATCAGCCAGTCGAGCCTATAACAGTAGGCCATACTGCACCAGTATCCTGTTAAATAGCAACAGGATCAGTCCATTCAGCCTCCTCACGTCTGTAACATAGGAACTGGAAGAGGTCACACGGTGACTTGAGATTGTTACACTGGGATAACAGGAGGCCATTCAGACCCACCGATCCTTTTGCAAGGGAATTGGATAAGTATAAAAACTATCTGACACTTCTTTCATGAGAAAGGAAAAGATAATTTCGACACGTATCTGTTGTATGAGAACAAGATAAGACCAATCAATCCCTCGGTCCCATCTCCGGGATACATGAGGAGACCGTTCAGTATTTCCACCTGTTATGGAGAAGTATGAGAAGACCCATCAGCCCCTCAAAATGTTACCCAGCAACAGGAAGATTCCATAATCTCCCAATCCTCTAAAACATCACCAGGAGGGGCTCATTCTGGCTTTGGAGATGGCAAAATGGGAACAACAGAAAGACGTTAGCCCATCGAGTTTGTACATCAGCAGGATGATGAGTCCATTCAGCCACACATGGCTCTACTCAGCAATTGGACCAGATCTCTTAAAAACGTGTGCCCATTAAGTAGGAATTCAAAGAAAACGTAAAGGCTTTCGAAAGGGAAGAACATATAATAACTCTATACATTAGGGACTAAAGTGTAACTATAAACTATTGTAATTTAAGGCCAATTGTTAGAGTCCATTGTTCAGGACATTTGCAAAGTTAAACCTCAATCCGTCAGAGTCAACATGGTTTACGAAGGCTAAACCGTGTCTGAATTGTTTGCTTGAGTTATTTGAAGATGTCACAAACAAGGTGGATCGTGGGAATCCTGGAGATGGAACATATCTGGTCTTCCTGAAGGCATCGGATATGTCGCTTCTCCAAAGAGTAAGTGGTATGGTCAGACAACATGGGTTTAGGAGTAATTTATTAGCTTGGATGGAGGATTGGTTAACCAACAAAATGGAGTCAGATGGAATAAATGTGTCATTTTCTTTTGACAAATGCAATTTGTGGGGTGCCATTGATTTCAGTACTCATGCCTCAACCATTTGCAATCGATGGTATTACTGTACTCGGTTGATGGGATAGAAAATACGATGCCACATTTTCAGATGACACTAACATTGGTAGGAAATTACTTCGGAATGATGATGCAAGAGATTTAAAACTATATGGATAGGTTTGGTGAATGGGCCAACATTTGGCAAGGAAAATTGAAGTGAATAAATATGGGGCTATTCAAGTTGGCCAGTATAATAGAAAGACAAATTATTATCTAAATGGAGAGAAAGTTCAAAGTGCTTAGGTGCAGAGGGAGCTGGGTGTCTGCTTGCATATCACAGAAAACCTGCCTGCAGATACTGCAAGTAATGAGAAATGCAAGCATAATTTCAGTGTTTATTTATAAAAGAATAGAGTAGAAAGGTAGGGAGTGTTGGTGTAGCTAAGCAAGGCATTAGTGAGGTTGCAACTGGAGTAGAGTTTGGGTGTCCTGCAGAATGAGGTATTTCCATTGGAGGCAATTCAGAAAAGCTTCATTAGATTGATTCCATTTTTGAAGTGTTTGTCTTATGAAGAGAAATTGAGCAGTTTAGGCCTATACTCTTGAGTTTATAAGAATGAAAGGAGATTTCCTTGAGGTCCGTAAATTGCTAAAAGTGTGCAGATGTGGAGTGGATTTTTTTTTCATGTGACACAAACTACAACAAGAGGCTAGAGTTTTAGGATGGAGAGATGGCAGGAAAGTGGAACAGAGGCCGCGTTAACATCAGCCTCATCGAGGGGTTGGATTCCTCACAGATGCTCCTTGTTCTTATTCAACTCTTGGACTGTGTTGCCCAGGAATGGGGAAGGACTGGGTATCATACAGGAAGCAGGCACTCAGGATAAATCAGTCTCAATCAGTTAGACAGAACGTAACCAGTAGGGTCACACAGTGACCAGCGCTGGGTTCTCAACTATTTACCGTCTATATTAATGATCAGGAGGATGGAACAGATATACAGATGCTGAGTTTGGTGATGTCGCTGTGGTAAGCAAGAGATTAAATTATCAAGAGAGGGTGGAGAGTCTACAAATAGATTCAGAGAGGTAAAGGCAATAGACAATTGTTTGGCAGATGGAATTTAACATGATATAACCTGTCATTTCATTTACAAGAATAATGGAAGGCAGTATGTTCCTGAAATGGACCGGGATTACAGGACTTAATGTATCTGTGTACTGGGGGGTTCACTCAGATCCGTTCAGACATGGGAGGTTTTGCTCCATCCCTGATCGTCTGCTCCCAGACACTGCTAGCGACATTATTGCTCTCCGTACACATGGAATACTTTGATGTGGTTGATTGGTGGTGGGGATGGTGTTTTGAAATGTGCATCAAGGGGACAGAATTTATCCAAGATGTATTCATTTCTTTCTACGTGGAGACCCGATGACAATGGGAATGGCTGACTGCTTCTGAATGAGGAGGCCGTGACTGCTGCCAGGACAGTGGGTATTCACCAACATGATGTACTGTGCATGGCCACACTGTAACATTAACAGAGAGAGAACTCCTTCAGTTCCTCTACCTCTCCGCATTGATGGACCAAGGGAACTGAGAGAGATGGAATGGGCATTCTGGGACACTGCACTCAGGCAAGTGGCAGGGCAAAATTCCTGAACACCCAGAGGAACCCGGGAACCACGGCTGCTTTTACAAAAACCTGTCACATTTGCTGCATTTCTCCATGAACAAAAGCAAAAATACTGTAGATGGTAGAAAGCTGAAGCAAACACAGAGACGTACTGTGGAGATAGAAAAGAGTTAATGCTCCCAATGCAAACACGGGAAGAATGTACAAAGTCCACACAGACAGGGTCCAGAGATTGAAAATGAACCCAAGTTCCTCGCACTGTGAGGCAGAATTCCTGTGTCACCAGGCTGGCCAATGCTGGATAATTGAGGATAGTATAGTTAAAAGCATAGGCAATGTTCTCCGTGATCAGGATTAAGAGTTCTGAAGGTTGTGTTGCCTACATGGTGCTCGGGTTTGGAATATATCATCTGGGTTGCAGAGCTTAGAGCAGGAGGGGAATGACCAATGGTAACTGAGGTCTGCAGATGCTGGAGATCAGAGCTGAAAATGTGTTGCTGATTAAAGCACAGCAGGTTAGGCAGCATCCAAGGAACAGGAAATTCGACGTTTCGGGCCAGAGCCCTTCATCATGAAGGGCCTGATGAAGGGCTCTGGCCCGAAACGTTGAATTTCCTGTTCCTTGGATGCTGCCTAACCTGCTGTGCTTTAACCAGCAACACATTTTCAGGAATTATCCAGTGGTCAGGGTCCGTGTAGGTACCAACAGCTGGACAAACAAATGACAATGCGAAGAGCGACGGGTAATATAGGACTGAACTATTATATCAGAACGCATGTAGTATAAGGAATAAGGTAAATGAGCTTGTGACTCATCCATAAATTAGCAGGTACGACATAGTGGGCATTACAGTGACATCGCTGCAAGAGGATCAGGATTGGGAGCTGAATATTCAAGGATATTCATCCTGTCGAAAAGATAGACAGATGGGCAGAGAGATAGAGTTGTCTAACCATTAAGAATGGAATTGAATCAATAATCAATATTAAGAAATGAAATAAGATCAGATGGTGTAGAATCTGTGTCGGTAGAATTGAGAAATCAAAAAAGTGGAAAAATGCAGTTGGAGTTATATACAGGAAGCTGGGGTGTAAGATACACCAGGAACTAGAAAGATCTGTAGGAAAGGCAACGTTACAGTGATCATATGGGATTTTATTATACAGATGGACTTGGAATTCAGATTAACAGTGGTTGGCAGGAAAAGGAATTTGTGGAATGTCTACAAGATGGCGTATTGGAGCAGCTTGTGCTGGCAGACTAGATGAGGGGATCTTAAGGTGACAGTGATCATAATATGATTGAATTTACTCTGCAATTTCAGGTGGAGAAGATAGAATTAGAAGTCATGGTATTACAGCTGAATAAAGGCAATTACACAGACATGAGTGTGGAGCTGGGTAGAATTGACTGGGAGACGGGTCCAGCAGGAAAGATAGTATAACAGCAATGGCAAGAGATTTTTGGAGTAATTCAGGATATAGTAGAAATTTATCCTAAGGAAAAAGAGGCTTGTATAGAGAGGATGGGACAATCATCGCTGACTAGGGAAGTCGGGTATAGCATAAAAGCAAATGAGAAATATTATAATGTGGCACAGAGCAGTGGGAAACCTGAGGATTGGAAAGTTTACAAAGACAAAACAGAGGGCAAACAAAATCAAATAAGGAGGGATATTATTGGGGGTAAACTAGCCAGTAAGATAGAGGAAGACTGTAACAGTTTCTTTCAATATATAAAGTATAAAAGAGCGGCAGAAGTGAACATTGGACTGCAGGAAAATGATACTGGAGAGATAGCAGTGGGGAACGAGAAAATGGCCAAAGGACTGAATAATTACTTTTCATCAGCTTTCATGGTGGAAGGCACAAGTAATACCTTAAACATTCAAGAGATTGAGGGGCCAGAGCTGAGTATGATGGCCCCCACCATGGAGAATATGCTAGAGAAAAATGTAATGGTCCGAAGGTGGATAAATAACCTTGACCAGATGGACTACATCCCAGTATTATAAGGGAGATAGCTGAAGAGGGAGTGGAGGCAATCGTGGTTATCTTTCAGGAATCACTAGAGTAAGGAACGATCCCAGAGCACTGGAAACCCACTAACGTGACACCCACTTTTAACAAGGGAGTAAGGAAAAAGCCAAAAAAACCCACCATGAATAGTTTAACCTCTGTCATGAGTAAGATCCTGGAATCCATTGTGAAGGATGAGATTTCTGAATACTTGAAAGTGTTTGATAAAATAGGGCAAAGTCAGCATGATTTCATCAAGCGAAGTTAATGCCTGACAAATCTATTGGAATTCTTTGAAGAGGAAATGAGCAGCTCGACCAAGCACAGACAATGGATGTTATCCACCTGGAATTCAAGAAGGCCTTTGACAAGATGTCACACAGGAGGTTACTGAGTATGATAAGGGTCCGTGGTGTTAGAGGCAAGGTACTGTCATGGATAGAAGTTTGTCTGTCTGGCAGGAAGCAGAGATTGGGGATAAAAGAGTACTTCTCAGGATGGCAGCCGGGGACAAGTGGTGATCCAGAATGCTCAGTGTTGGAATCATAACTTTTTACTTGTTACATTAAAAATCCAGATGAGGGAATTGAGGGCACTCTGGTTAGGTTTGCAGACGATACGAAGATAGAGAGATGGTCAGGTCGTATTGAGGAAGCGGAGAGGCTGAACGAGGATTTGGACAGGTAAAGAGATCGTCAGATGCATTCCAACGTTGGAAAGTGTGAGGTCATGCACTTTGGCATGAAGAATAGAGGCATCGTCTATTTCCTAAATGGTGAGAAAATTCAGAAATCTGAAATGCAAAGGGACTTGGGAGTTCTAGTGCAGGATTCTCTCAAGGTCAGCTTGCAGGTTGAGGCAGTAGTTAGGAGGGCAATTGCAATTATGATTGGGAGCATTTACTCCGAAAATAATTGAATATAAGAACTGACTGTATACGGCTCTGGTCAGACCACATTTGGAGTATTGTGCTCATTTTTGAGCTCCATACCTCAGGAAGGATGTACTGGTCCTGGAGCGTGTTCAGAAGATTTTCATGAGAATGGTCATAGTAATGAAAAGCTTTTTGCATGAGGAATGTTTGAGTACTCTGGGTCTATACTTGATAAGGTTTGAAAGGATGAGGGGGAATATAATTGAAATAGACAGGATACTGAACGACCTGGAGAGAGTCGATGCTGAAAAGATGTTTCCATTGGTTTAGAATCCGAGGGCACAGCCTTAGATGAAAGGGAACACCTTTTAGGACAGTGATAAGGAGACAGTAATTTAACCATAGAAGGGTGAATCTTTGAAATTTATTGCCAGAAAGCTGTGGGGACAGGTCATTGAGTATATTTGAGAGGGAGATAGATAGTTTTTGATTATCCAGGGGATGAAGGGTTATGGGGAGAAGATCGGAGAATGGGTTTGAGAAACCTATCAGCGATGATTGAATGACGGAGAAGACCCGATGGGCTAACGGTCCTAATTTATGCTACAACATCTTATAGTCTTCTGGTCTAAACCTTAAGGAAGTACCTTGCATCTCTGAGAAGATAGATTCATGTCATTCATGAAGGTCAGAAGCTGTTGTGAGTAGTTAACTGCTTTAGAATGAAGGTATTGTGGCTGTTGTCGGGGTGGTGGATAATATGACATTCAGTGCAGGATCACACACCAACTGCACTGTATTAATGTGGGGAGAGTTTATTGAAAACTTGGACCTTTCCGTCTCTCTCAATGGGGTTGGTGTGGGTGGGCGTAACGTCCGCCCAGGCACTTAAACTATCCCGAATCATGCATCCTGAGTGAAATAGCACTCATGAAATTTATCACCTTCTCATTGTCTGTTTAGAATATAAGGAGTGATTGTCCATAACTCTCAGGGTTCAACCGTTTATTCTCTCACAGCGCTGGAGACCAACCTTCACTCGCTCCTCATGGTGCCATTATCCCGGGGATTAATCTGGTGGAACTCCTCTTCACTCTATCTGGAGGAAGGAGATCACTCCATATAAAGGAAAGAAAATCTGTCCACAATGCCCCAAACACTGCCTCAACAACACTCTCAGGTGTGATTACAATAATTCCTTTCCCTCACTTAGCTGGTTCCATGTCTTTCGTGTGACACAGGAAACGATTCATTTATAATGCACTGACACTGATGTAGGATTTAAAAAACATCCTTATATCTGTAGGTCAGCATTAATAAAGCCAGCACCAGAGGTGCCCAAGGAGATGGACATCATTCTTGGGAGAGACTCATTCACAAAGAATACATCTAAAACAGTGAATGGCTACCTACCTGAATGGAAATGAGCCATTGGAATATGGGATACAGGCAGAGGAAGGGAGCTACCTTTCCTGTTGTTCTGCCCTCACGGGATGTGTGCAACCATGGTCAGGCCAGTATGTTATACCGATCTTGAACTGAGTGGCTGTTTCAGCTGTTCCCCAGGACAATAAATAGTAAAACAAATTGCCGTGGGTTTGCAGTTGAACAGAGACTTGACCAGAGAAGGATGGCCCACTGCCTTCTCTAATGGGCATAAGGTAAGTCGATATCAACAGATTATCATTCTGTGGCCCCAGAATACGAGCCAATGACGTGACCCACCATGCACTGCCTGCCCATCTTTCACATTTTGTGCAGAGAACAAGTTAACCATCTCAAGTGCAATTATTTAGTAATGTACACGTGGTTAGAAGGGACTTGAAACAGATGTATCTGGAATTAACAAAGGAACAAACTATGGTTTATTCAGGAATTGAACTGAGGCTGAGGAGGAGACTGGGACGTCTTAATGGTGGTACTGGACAGGATTGGTATGTGGAGAGGATATGGTGATGTACCTTTTGCAGGAGAAAATGAATCAAAGAGGTTGAGAACAGTGTGTTTTACCCCCGCGTATTGGTGAGTAATTTGTAAATAATAGTTTGCTAGTTATAATTTCTAAGGAATGGAATCCTTGATTGGAGCTGAAAATGTTGCGTTGCACCTTTCCAAAATGTGCATATAATGAGCATCAATTCAGTTCAGACCAGTTCACTAAACAGACAGAGTGACTTACCAGGAACACCAACTGTAGCAAGGATAGGATAGTAACCAGCTTGAATGACCATCAGTACATCTTCAATCCGCGATACTAATGATATCCAAGGCTGGGAAAGCCAGTACAGACCATAGGATAAACTCCTATCCATTGTTGGGACATTCCAGTCTAATGTTCCCAGATTCCCATCTCTCCTGTCCTTCTCTCTGAAGCTGCTAATCCCTGTTACTGCTGTTGGACATGCTCCCGCTCATACTATGGGATACAACACTGAAAGCATGCCCTTATTGATAGAAGAGAGGAACTCTCTAAGGACGCATACGATCCACGGAGACTGACATCATTACAATCACTGAACAAATATCTCCAGTTAACCCCTTTGAATTCAATGCTACTTTATTAACATTCAAAATAACGTTGAACATTTATGCATTCTGGGTGTGATATGGGTATGACTGAAGGACAGAATGTTGAAGATGGCAGATTGTTTGTGTGTAATCATTCAGTCAGCCTTGGATATGGAAGTAATGCCAGAAATTTAACGAAACATTAACATGCTTCTCTCTTCATATGTACAGAAATAAATCCCATAACTACTGATCAGTCATTGCAAAACCTGTAAAACATTGAGAAAACATCTATCATCCATGATCTGATAGCAAAATGTGCCAAAAGAAACGTGGCTTACAACAAACAAACGGCATGAATACGTTAACAGAGAATTGAACATGACAAACACAGTTCAGATTGTTATTCCAGGATCAGGGAGGGCAGGTGTGGGTCATGCTGCTGATTTTATCGATGTTAAGGAACTGTCATGAAGTGTCATTTAATGGACTTCGATTACATTGTGATTATGATACCGGGGAAAAGACAGAAGATGGAGAGGACTGGGGGACATGGCTGATTAGACTGGGTGGAGGGACAGTGATGTTCCCCAGTTACCAGAATTGCAATGTTACTCTTTATAACTCATATGAAGAACAGATTCAAGAATACATCTGTAATGAGGAATTAGCAGAGATAATATTAATGAAATGCGTTTATGCTATATAAAATATAGGAACAAAATGATTTTGTGCACCCACCAATATATGCAAAGTACAAAGAGATAAGGTTGTTAAAATACACTCCTGATATTGAGCTATATAAATTGAAATGTGAATATGTGAATTACATCACTAGGAAAGTGGTGTGCAAACTTTATCAATCATTATTTGACCCACAGCTAAGATCGTGATTTCACTTCTGTCAGTTAGTCCCCTTACTGAGATTCTTTGGCGTAGTCTCTCATACAGTATCGGTGTGTGTGGGTGTGGAGAGGGGGTAGGGGTGTGGGGGTTCGTGGAGGCAGGGTGGTGGTTATCATTTCCTGCTGCTCTTGGCACAGACTAATTAAAAGCTCTGCTTTCTCCATGGAACCAACCTATTGGCCTCATGGGATCTGTTTAGCTGTCAGTAACCCAGCTCTGTGATATTGTTGGAAGTAAATAATCTGGGATGACAACCAGTATCAGCACAGTGCTTACAGTGCATGGTGCTCAGGCAAAGGGCTTGCCGACCAGTGGACTTACTAAATAAAGCTTCTAACTTCTAACTGTCCATATTTATCTACCGTAATGCAGTCTTCTGATCTATCTAATTTCACCCTCATCTAACACCTCTTCCTCTCACACTCAGTCAGTCGCTCCCCTTTCTCTCCGCTCTCAGTTTATCGCCCTTCACTTGCTCTCTCTCTGTTTACTTCTCTCTCACAAAATCTCTCTTCACACACTCTCTGTAACTCCAATTGTGCAGTTCGAGAGCTTGTGACTCCACAATGGGCTGAATGGTCTCCATCCATGCCATAATAATTGAGGTTTTGTGACCCACAATAAATACTTCCTGGACAGACATGCTGGTCCGATGACAGGTACAGTGCACAATCACTCATTATCTTTTCCTGCTCTTCTCTTGTGTACAGCTGCCTTGAAATATCTGTTCAAACAAAACAGACTGAATGAAATTCAAGTAGACGAGAAGGCGTTCATGACTGTATATTTCAATCAGGATTTAATGAAGGATGAGATTCCGGAATAACATAAGAAATGAATGAAAAGCAGGGTAACACAAGAAATGGCAGCGGGGTACAACATGTGGTTCCAATATGTCTCATGGTATTACCAATAGATTATCAATCCAGAAAAATCAGCTCCTGTTCTGCGGATCCAGGTGGAATCCCGCCACTGCAGGTGGTGGAAATTCAATCCAATAATGTAAAAATATCCCTGGAATTAAGAATCTACTGCTGAGAATGAAATCATTGCCGATTGTCAGAAAAGCCCACCTGTTCCCTAATATCCTGCAATGAAGGAATCTTCCATCCTCACCTGGTCTGGCTGACATTCAACTCCAGACCCAAAGCAATGTCATTGACTCCCAATCGCCCTCCGAAATTGTCTAATGAGTCATTCAGTTGTACCAATCCCTACAAAGTTTCAAACAAATGAAACCGATTGGACCACCTGGCATGGAAATGGGCACCGGAAAAGTCAACATTAGAAACACCACTTTAGAACCTGCAGTCTTCCTTACTAACACCTGATGTCTGGTGCCAACATTGGAACAACTGCCTTACAGACTAGTCAAGAAACAGCCCGACATAGGCTTACTCACGGAATCATACATTACAGAAATAACAGAAATTAAACATGGACAAAAGTGTCTCTTACTGATTACCACGTAACGTCGTTCCTCAGCTGAATCAGTCCTCCTCCATGTTAAACAACACTTGGAGAAAGCACTGACAGTGGCAAGGGCACAAAATGAATTCTGGCCGGGGGATTTCAAAGTCGACTGTCAAGAGTGTTTTTTTTTAGATCAGATTACTTACAGTGTGGAAACAGGCCTTTCGGCCCAACACGTCCACACTGACCGGCCGAAGCGCAACCCACGCATACCCCTACATTTGTCCATTACCTAATACTACGGGCAATTTAGCATGGCCAATTCACCTGACCCGCACATCTTTGTGACTGTGGGAGGAAACCCACGCAGAACGTGCACACTCAACACAGTCAGTCGCCTGAGTCGGGAATTGAACCCGGGTCTCAGGCGCTGTGAGACAGCAGTGCTAACCACTGTGCCACCTACTGTTTTGACAACAGTACGACTGATCATGCTGGTCGGCTCCTCAGGACATAGCTACTAGATTTAGTCAGCAGAAGGTGGTGAGGGAATGAACGAGAGGGTAAAAAAACATACCTGACCTTATCCTTAATCATCTACCAACTGCAGATGTATATGTCCATGACAGTATCGGTAAAAGTGACCACCACACCGTCCTTGTGGAGACCAAGTCTATTATCTCCATAAGCTCGATTGTGTTGTGTGGCACTATCACCATGCTAAATGGCACAACTTTTAGCAGACGTAGCAACTCAAGACTGTCCGTCCATTAGACACTGTGGACCATCAATAGCAGCAGAACTGTACTCCAGCATAATCTGTAACATCACGGCCCAGCATTCCCCCACTCAACCATTACCATCAATCCAGAGGATTAAACCTGGTTCAATGGAGAATGCAGGAGGGCATTCCAGGAGCAGAACCAGGACCATGTAAAGACAAAATGTTCATCTGCTGAAGCTTCCAAGCAGATATACCTGCTTGCCAGATAGCATAAACAGCAAGGGACAGACAGAGCTTAGTG
The DNA here is from genome assembly GCF_020745735.1 of Hemiscyllium ocellatum. Classification (NCBI taxonomy): domain Eukaryota; kingdom Metazoa; phylum Chordata; class Chondrichthyes; order Orectolobiformes; family Hemiscylliidae; genus Hemiscyllium; species Hemiscyllium ocellatum. The sequence continues at coordinate 63,414 of NW_026869151.1, read as the reverse complement.
ATCACAGAACCAATGCATCAGATTTAAGCTCTGCAGTCCTGCTATTCTGATAATGAATGGTGACTAACGATTAAACAACTCACCGGAGCAGGAGTCTCCACAAATATCTTCGAGTAAAAAGTGAGGTCTGCAGATGCTGGAGATCAGAGCTGAAAATGTGTTGCTGGTTAAAGGACAGCAGGTCAGGCAGCATCCAAGGAACAGGAAATTCGAAGTTTCGGGCCAGAGCCCTTCATCAGGAATTCCTTGGATGCTGCCTGACCTGCTGTGCTTTAACTAGCAACACATTTTCAGCTCTCCCCAAATATCCCCAACCTCAATGATGGAAGACCCCAGCACATCAGTGCAAAATATAAGGCTGAAGCTTTCATTGCAATCTTCAGTCAGAAGTTTTTGGTGGGTGATCTATTTCGGCCTCCTCCGGTGGTCCCCATCGTTACAGAGAGCATTCTTCAGCAAATTCGATTAACTTATATCAAGAAACGGTTGAAGGCACTGGATACTGCAACGGCTATAGGCCCTGATGACATGCCAGCAATATTCCTGAAGACTTGTGCTCCAGAACATCACGCTCCCCTAGCCAAGCTGTTCCTGTATGTTTACAAACCGACAATGGGGAAAAACGGTTCAAGTGTGTTCTCTACATAAAACGCAGGACAAATTCTACCCATCCTAATACCGCCTTATCAGTCTACTCTCCATCAGCAGTAAAATCATGGAAGGTGTCATAAACAGTGCTATTAAACTGCACCTACTCAAAACTAACCTGCTCAGTGACGCCCAGTTCGGGGTTTGCCAGGATCACTCAGCTCCTGAACTAGTCACAGACTTGGTTCAAACATAGAAAAAGGAACTGAATTCCAGCCCTTGACATTAAGGCTGCATTCTGCCAACTGTGACATCAAGGACCCCAAGCAAAAATGGTATCGCGGGCCAACACTCTGTTATAGGTCTCATACCTGACAGATAGGAAGATGGTCATTGTTGTTGGAGGTCAGTCATCTCAGCTCCAGAAAATCTCCGCAGTAGTCCCTTGGATAATGTCCGAGGTCCAAATATCTTCAGCTGCTTCAACAATGACCTCCCTTCCATCATAAGCTGAGAAGTGGGGATATTCGATGATGACTGCACAATGTTCAGCACCATTCGCAAATGCTCAGATACGGAAGCAGGCCATGCCCTAAGCAAAAATATCTGGGCAAGTAACATTTGCGCCACATAAGTTCAGACAATGACTGTCATCATTGAGAAACAATATAACCACTTTGTATTCAGCAGCATTATCATCACTAATCTCCCCCACTATCAATATTCTGGGAGGTTTCATTGACCAGAAACTCAACTGAACTCGCCACATGAATATAACAGCAGATCAGAGGCTAGGAATATTGCACGAGAAACTCACCTCCTGACTACCCATAGCCTGTCCATTATCTACAAGGCACAAGTCAGGAATGAGATAGAATATCTTCACTTGTCTGAATGAGTGCAGCCCCAACAACACTAAAGAAGCTTGACACAATCCAGGACAAAACAGCCCATTTGATTTGCACCACATCCACAAGCATTCACTCCTTTCACCACGGTCACTCAGGAGCAGCGGTGTGCACTATCTACAAGACACAATGGAGAAATACTTTAGTCACTAGTGGGTCACCGCACAGCAGGTAGGTTGCAGCAGTTCGAGAAGGCAGCTCAGCACCAACGTCTCAAGGGCAACTGGGGACGGCCAAGAAATACTGGGCACATCCAGCGATGCCCATATCCAAAAAAATCTTTTTTAAAAATAGTTCCAAGTTGAGCATCTCGATGGGACAGGTTATCTGACTTGAACACGAACAGGAAAGCGGTGTTTCTAATATTGAACATTTTAGACTTTTCTGTTATTAAAGGGTGTTCAGTATTCGATGACATATTGTTGCTGAGTGCTGTGATAAATTGCATCTGTTCTGTTTAAATCAACAATACTGGCGTAACAGGATCAATCCTTCGAAAATGCCAGACAGAAAATGGCAATTATCGTGGAGAGAATATACTCCCGCCAGATGAGACTCGCTGATAGCAGCTCATACTCAAAATATTAATGGAACACTGGCTGACAATGAATCCTTCCACCGTCCATATTACAGGGGTTACCATTGACCAGAACGTGAAGTCAAATCAATATACAAATACAAGGGTTACAAGAGCAGGTTAGAGATTTACAAGTCTATATGGAATAATAGACATAGTGTCCTAAACGGCATGAGATATAGCAATAGACTTAGGCCATTCAGCCATTCCTTCATTCTGATACTGTGCCTTTTTGTCATTATCTCTATGAAAAGTGGAAATATCTTCTACATACTGACTGAATCATTTTTTCAGTAATCCATTAGTTTCAAACAGAACCCCCCCAAGCCCCCACCCCCCACAATTCTTTTAAATTCCATCAAGTACACACACCGCCGCTCATATGACAAGCTATCATCCCCAGGATCGATCACCTCCAACACCAGCACATCTTTCTCCAGAGATAATGTCCAAAACAGCTCACAATTGGCCAAATGCCGTCTGTCCATAGCCCATTCCATTCTCAGCAGTATGTCTCCCGTCTTGCATTCTTGCTCTCTTGAAACGAATGTGAACATTGCTTTTACTTTCCTAAATGCCAACTGAACATGCACGTTAACCATAAGAGAGGACGACTGCTTCAAAATCCTTTTTGGCTTCAGATTTAATGGATCCTATTAGAATATAGTGTCTCCCTCTTACGCCTACCAAAGTGCATATTCTCACACGTTCCCATATTGTGCTCCATCAGCCACGTGTTTTCCCACAGTCCTAAACTGTTCAAGCTTTTCTGCAGCTTCCCCACTTCCTCAATATCATCTGCAAATTTAGCAAAACTGCCCTCAAGTCCTTTGTTCAGTTTGTTCATATATAATACATTTCCTGGCTCCCTAAGAACCGTCCACCATCTATAAGGCACAACAGTCTCGGTGCTTGACTCCATTCAGGTGGAAGCAGTGGCTTGACTTGAATTACACCTGTAAAGTCTTCACTCCCTGCACCACTGACTCTCAGTAGAAGCACACCCTACCCCCTTTTGTTGTGAGTTTACTTCATTATGGCGCACAGTCCCAATCTATTGATGTCACTCCGTCTCAACACTAACTGAGTGGTGCTCACGTCAACCATGTCACTGTGTATTGATGACGATGGAGGGAGGTCGGCGAGGGGATGTCTATGATGAATAACTGTGTGACTGCCAGGCTGAAACCTGCCCCGACAGCCTCGGATGTACCTGTGCCCGCTGTCACCGCTGCAGGTATGATCAGTCTTCCTGCTGGTCAAATCAAGGAAAGCGACAGCCATGGATAGTGTTCCCGGCTGAGCACTCAGATCCTGTGAGGACCAACTGACAGAGGTATTCACATACAATTTCAGCCTTTCCCTCCCATAAGCCGAAATCCCAACCTGCTTCAAAAAGACCAACATAAGCCTTCATCATTGTGCTTCCAATTAAACCTGTTGGACTATAATCTGGTGTTGTGTGATTTTTAACTTTGTACACCCCAGTCCAACACTGGCATCTCCAAATCATAACATCAACCTTGTAAGTGAGAAAGCTCATGCTTTAATGACTTAATGATTACCGCCAAATGGCTCTATCCTCAATAAACATGGAGTGATTTGAAAGGCTGGTTATGGGCCACATCCCCTCCAATCTCCCAGCCTTACTTGGTCCCCTATAATATGCCGACAGATGAAACGGATCCACAACAGATGGCGTATCCCGAGCCATGTACTCATCCCTAGGACATCTGGACAACAAAGACACCTACACCGGACTCCTGCTCATTGAGTACAGCTCCAACTTAAACATCATTATCCCCTCCAGACTGATCTCAAAATTCCGTGACCTTAGTCGTGGCTCCACCCTCTGCAACTGGATCCCCCAGTTTCTGACCCACAGACTACAATTAGTGAAGATAGGTATCTGCAACGCCGCCACAATAACACACAACATTGGAGCTCCTGGGGGATGTGTCCTCAGCCCCCTACTGTACTCCCTGTACACACACGGCTGTGTCCCTCAGCCCCTACTGTACTCCCTGTACACACACAGCTGTGTCCCTCAGCCCCTACTGTACTCCCTGTACACACACGGCTGTGTCCCTCAGCCCCTACTGTACTCCCTGTACACACACGGCTGTGTCCCTCAGCCCCCTACTGTACTCCATGTACACACACAGCTGTGTTCCTCAACCCCTACTGTACTCCCTGTACACACACGGCTGTGTCCCTCAGCTCGCTACGGTACTCCCTGTACACACACGGCTGTGTCCCTCAGCCCCCTACTGTACTCCCTGTACACACACGGCTGTGTCCCTCAGCCCCTACTGTACTCCCTGTACACACACGGCTGTGCTCTCAGCCCGCTTCTGTACTCCCTGTACACACACAGCTGTGTCCCTCAGCCCCCTACTGTACTCCCTGTACACACACGGCTGTGTCCCTCAGCTCGCTACGGTACTCCCTGTACACACACGGCTGTGTCCCTCAGCCCCCTACTGTACTCCCTGTACACACACGGCTGTGTCCTCAGTCCCCTACTGTACTCCCTTACTCTGAAAGCTGTGGCCTCAGCCCCCTACCGTATTCCTTGTACACATACGGCTGTGTCATCACCCCCGACTGTACACCCTATGCAACAAAAGATGTGACCTCAGCGCCCTACTGTATTTCTGTACATACATGGCTGTGTCCCTCAGCTCGCTACTGTACGCCCTGTGCACACACGGCTGTGTCCCTCAGCTCATTACGGTACTCCCTGTACACACACGGCTGTGTCCCTCAGCCACCTACTGTACTCCCTGTACACACACAGCTGTGTTCCTCAACCCCCTACTGTACTCCCTGTACACACATGGCTGTGTCCCTCAGCTCGCGACTGTACTTCCTGTACACACATGGCTGTGCTCTCATTCCCCTACTGTACTTGCTGTACACACACAGCTATGTCCTCAGCCACCTACTGTACCCCCTGTACACACACGCCTGCATCCTCCGCTCCCTACAGTATCCCTGTACACACATGGCTGTGTCCCTCAGCTCGCTACTGTACTCCCTGTACACACACGGCTGTGACCCTCAGCCGCCTACTGTACTCCCTGTACACACATGGCTGTGTACTCAGCCCCCTACTGTACTCCCTGTACACACACGGCTGTGCTCTCAGCCCCCTACTGTACTCCTGTTCACACACAGCTGTGTTCCTCAGCTCACTGCTGTACTCCCTGCACACACAAGGCTGTGACACAGACCCCTACTGTACTCCCTGTACACACACGGCTGTGTCCTCAGCATCCTACTGTACTCCCTGTACACACAGGGCTGTGTCCCTCAGCCCCCTACTGTACTCCTTCTACACCCACTTCTGTGTCCTCAGCCCCCTACTGTACTCCCTGTACACGCACAGCTGTGTCCTCAGCCCCCTACTGTACTCCCTGTACACACACGGCTGTGTCCCTCAGATCGCTATGGCAATCCCTGTACACACAGGGCTGTGTCCTCAGCCCCCTACTGTACTCCCTGTACACACATGGCTGTGTCCTCCGCTCCATACTGTACTGCCTACATACATGGCTGTGTCCTCAGCCCCATACTGTACTCCCTGGACACACACGGCTGTGTCCTCAGCCCACTATGGTACTCCCTGTACACACACGGCTGTGCTCTCAGCCCCCTACAGTACTCCCTGTACACACACGGCTGTTTCCTCAGCCCACTACTGTCCTCCCTGTACACACACGGCTGTGCCCTCAGTACTATTGTACTCCCTGTACACACACGGCTGTGTCCTCAGCCCCCTACTGTACTCCCTGTACACGCACGGCTTTGCCCTCAGTCCTACTGTACTCCCTGTACTCTGACAGCTCTGGCCTCAGCCCCCTACCGTATTCCTTGTACACACACGGCTGTGTCATCAACCCCGACTATACTCCCTATGTAACAAAAGATGTGACCTCAGCCCCCTACTGTACTCCCTGTACGCACACAGTTGTGCCCCTCAGCTCGCTACAGTACTCCCTGTACACACACGGCTTGTCCCTCAGCCCACTACCATACTCCTGTACACACACGGCTTTGTCATCAGCCCCCTACTGTACTCCCTGTACACACAGGGCTGTGTCCCTCAGCCCACTACTGTACTCCCTGTACACACACAGCTATGTCCTCAGCTCCCTACTGTACTCCCTGTGTACACACGACTGCGTCCTCCGCTCCCTACGGTATCCCTGTACACACACGGCTGTGCTCTCAGCCCCCTACTGTACTCCTGTACACACATAGCTGTGTCCCTCAGCTCGCTACTGTGCTCCCTGTACACACACGGCTGAGACCCTCAGCCCCCTACTGTGCTCCCTGTACACACACGGCTGAGACCCTCAGTCCCCTACTGTACTCCCTGTACACACATGGCTGTGTCCCTCAGCCCCCTACTTTACTCCTTCTACACCCACTTCTGTGTCCTCAGCACCCTACTGTACTCCCTGTACATACACGGCTGTGTCCCTCAGCTCGCTGTGGTACTCCCTGTACACACACGGCTGTGTCTTCAGCCCCCTACTGTACTCCCTGTACACACACAGCTGTGTTCTCAGCCCCCTACTGTACTCCCTGTACACACAGGGCTGTGTCCTCAGCCCCCTACTGTACTCCCTGTACACACATGGCTGTGTCCTCCGCTCCATACTGTACTGCCTACATACACGGCTGTGTCCTCAGCCCACTACTGTACTCCCTGTACACACACGTCTGTGCTCTCAGCCCCCTACAGTACTCCCTGTACACACACGGCTGTGTCCTCAGCCCACTACTGTCCTCCCTGTACACACACGGCTGTGCCCTCGGTCCTACTGCACTCCCTGTACACACACGGCTGTGTCCTCAGTCCCCTACTGTACTCCCTGTACACGCACGGCTGTGGCCTCAGTCCTACTATACTCCCTGTGCTCTGACAGCAGTTGCCTCAGCCCCCTACCGTATTCCTTGTACACATACGGCTGTGTCATCACCCCCGACTGTACTCCCTATGCAACAAAAGATGTGACCTCAGCCCCCTACTGTACTCCCTGTACACACACGGCCTGTCCCTCAGCTCGCTACTGTACTCCCTGTACACACACAGGGCTGTGTCCTCAGCCCCCTATTGTACTCCCTGTACACACACGGCTCTGTCCTCAGACCCCTACTGTACTCCGGTACACACACGGCTGTGTCCTCAGCCCCCTACTGTACTCCAGTACACACGTGGAGGTGTTGCCAAATTCCAAGCAATGCCAACTATAAGTTTGCTGATGACATCACCAAAGCAGGAGAGATATCAAACAACGATGAGTCTGAACACAGAAAGGAGATAGTGGGTTTGGTGGCATGGTGGAATGATAATCACCTCCCTCTCAAATTCGGCAAACGTAAAAAACTGATCATTGACTTTAGAATGAAAGGAGGGGAACATGCCACTATCTCCATCAACGGTCGAGAGAGCGCAGAGCGTCAAGTCCCTCGGAGTGATGATAACTGGCAACCTACCCGGGACTTCTCACATAGGTGTGACAGTCAAGATGTTTCAAAAACGTCTCTCCTTCCTCACTTGGCTCAGGATATTTAGCATGCACTACTTCTACAGATGCACTATTGTGAACATACTGTCCGGGTGCATAATGGCCTGGTACGGCAACACTCTGCCCAAGTCCGTCAGAAATGACAGAAGATTGTGTTCACAGCGCAGACTATGACGGACTCCAATCTCTCAACCATTGACTCGATTTACATGGCTCGTTGCCGTAGAAAGGCTGCCAACATCTGTCCAAGATTACTGAGGGAAGAGAGAGAGGAAATAACTAGGGCCTTAACAGATATCTTTGTAACATCCTTGAACACAACTGAGGTCCCAGAGGACTGGAAAGTTTCTAATCTCCTTGTTTAAGAAGGGTAGCATGAATAATCCCGTTAATTATAGACCGGTGAGCCTGACGTCTGGGGTAGGGAAGCTGCGAAAGAAGATACTGAGGGGTAGGTTCTATTCTCATTTGAATGAAAATGGTCTTATCAGTGATAGGCAACATGATTTAGTGCAGGGAAGGTCATGTCTTACCAACTTAATAGAATTATTTGAGGAAGTGACAAAGTTGATTGATGAGGGAGGGGCTGTAGATGTCATGTACATGGGCGTCAGAAAGACGTTTGATAAGATTTCCCATGGTCGGGTAATGGAGAAAGTGAAGTCACATGGTGTCCAGGGTGTGCTAGCTACATGGATAAAGAACTTAATTGGCAAGAGGGGACAGAGCGTAATTGGGGAAGGGAGTTTCTCAAAATGGAGAACTGTGACAAGTGGTGTTCCATTTACGATGTTTCGGGAAATATACATGAATGGGCAGGGAGCATAGGGACACACACCTTTAGGTTGAGATGGAGGATTTGGATCGTCGCAGGCTTGGACCGCCGAATGGCCTGTTCCTGTACTGCAATGTTCTTTGTTCTAACATTACCAAAGACACATCACATGCCTGTAAAGATCTCCCACAACCTCTTCCATCAGGCTAAAAGATACAGACGCTTGAACACACAGAGCAGCAAGTTCAGGAACAGCTTCTTCCTGGCTGTTATTAGCCTGATGAATGGGCTCTCTAATCTCAGATAATGCTGATTTTGTTCATATTGACCTCGCCTAGCGCACGCCCTGTGCAGCGTAACCTATATGCCTCTCAGACATGTTTTACAGCCATCGTTCAGTACATCCATGCTTACCTTGATCTTCCTGGATATTTTGGCACAGGACAAAATAAATCCTCATCTCCCTACCCCCAGCTGCCTCCAGTGCTCACGATCAGGTTTCTCCGGTCCTCACCCCCAGCTCCTCCCATTCCCCCAGTTCCCCTTGACACTATCCCCAGCTCCCTGTGAACTTTGTCTCTCACTGTTTCTCTCACACTGCCTATTTCCCTGTGTTTTCCTTTTCCCTGTCTTCTGTTACTTTCCCTGAACGTATTATCTTCCCTTCTCCCTGCACATGCAACTGTTTGTTTCCTTGTTTTGTTTCCTTTCTCTCTTTGACTGACTGTCCATCTGTTTCGCTCGCTGCGTTCTCCCTCCTTCCCTTTGTTTCTGTTTCTTTGTCCTTCGTTGTGATGGTGATGGCTTCTATATTCGTTTGAAGCAGGTGAATGGTTCATTGGTTCGATGTTGGCAATACAATGCATTCAACAAATTTTTGGTATGGAGGACATAATTTAAAATTATCAGTTAAATTTCAATTGTTGTCAAAACAGCAACCAGAACGTGGGTATCCATTTAACAGCCAATTATTGCATCTAACTATTTTGAAACCGCTCGGCTCACAGTGCTCTGCATACTGGCAACTCAAAGCATTCTGTTCGGGTGCATAATGACCTGACATGGTAACTGCTCTGCCTAGGACCATAAGAAACTACAGACGGATTTGTGCACAGTCCAAACCATCACGGAAGACAACCTTTCGCCCATTTGTACTTGTCATTGTCGCAGAAAGGCTGGCAACATCAAAGATCTCCCCCAAAACAGGAATGGTATCCTACAAACTCTTCCAACAGGGAGGAGACACAGAAGTTTGAAAACATGGACCAGCATGCTCAGGAACACTTCCTTCCCTACCATTATTAGACTGACAAATTGACATGTCTCACTTTTTAAATATTATTAATCTTGCTAATGCCTATCTTACTTTGCACACCTCCTGTGAAGCTGTAACCATTGTATGCCTCACTCTGTTCAAGGACCCTGTGATCTCTGTTTTCTTGTTTAGAGTCATGTGCCTGCATTACAATAAAAACAAACCTTTCCATTGTACATTTGACGAAAATAAACGAAACCAAATCAGATCAAACACGTGGACTGCAGTGGCTCAAGGTCTTCTCAAGGGCAACTGGAAAAATGAACTCATGCTGCCCCAGTCAGAGAGACCCTATGTAATTAATGAATATACGAAGGTGACCACACTTAGGGAGGACAGACAGAGGGAATCAAATCGCTTTAAACATGATCTTAGATATATACAGGTTTCCCTCAGTATTTGTAAGTTGAGTGTTCCTACGAAACCGTTTTCCAGCTGATATGGTGTAAAGTGCAGTAGGACTAATTTATCTGGGAAAAATTTCGACTTTCTTCGTAAAAGTGAAAATCCTGTTCGGATTTATTTTTGGTTAGCGAAACAATGTCCTAATGTAAGTCAGTCGGAAAGGGAAGTGGCGAAAAGCGAACTTTGGAAAAGTAGGGGATACCTGTATTTACAAGGGCATGATATTCAGGAAGATGGGAAAGCCGAAAAATAAATGAGGTGAATCTCACATTAAATCTCCAGCCCAGCTGATCATCACTCTCTTTGTTTGCTGTTTTTCTTCTATATCTCTCTTTCTCTATTGATCTCTCCTTCCCTTCAAAGCAGACTTCCCTGTCAACGGTATTAATCACACTCCTTTCCAGCTGGTTTCAGTTCAGGAACGTTCCCCAGCACTTTCTGTTCGTTTCTTTGCATTTCTTTCTATAATTTCAGATTTAGAGCATCATCCTTTATTTGATTTCACCTTCAATTTTATTAATTCGTGGGATGTTGATATCTCTGCCAAGGGCAGCATTTGGGACAATCACTCATTGCCCTGACTCTGAGGCCATTCCACAAGCCAATATAAAGTTAAGCAGATTGCCATGGATCTCAAGTCACAATTAACCCAGACTGGGTAATAACACTAGATTTCTTAACCAAAGGTGATCAGTGAAAGATGAAGGCTTTCAGACAAAATGTTGCTTTTATATTTGGTTTTCGTGAAATTCAGTTTTATTCCAATTCTTATCATTTTTATTTCAGTTCTGTCATCAGCTGTAGTGGACTTGAAACAAATCATTTGAAGCATTATCTTTCGTTCAATAAATTTTGCTCTGAATTACGTCCAGCGACATTCCTACATTCATGCATTGTCCTAATCATGAAGTAACGCGACAAGAGCAAGTTTGTGATTGAGATATTTATAATTGGGAAAGTGGTCAGAAGAGAGCTTGAAATCTTTAGTCTGAATTTTAGCAACGTACAGCCAATTGTTTGCTCAGCAACAGCACTGACACAGAGATGAAGGTTGTGGATATGAGGAGCTGGGAGTGGACAGGTTTGGTGACAGAGAGAACACGAGACATAAGTCAGTTCAGGGCAAAAAGGGATCTCGTGGTTGTGCACAGCTTTGTTCGCAGATGTTTGTGACGGAGGGGTCTTCAATTCATGGATAATGAATGGAGACTGAATTGAAACTGAAGGCAATAGTTTCTTCCTCTGACAAATATAGGTAACAGAAATTGCAATGAAGTTCAAACTTGTTTATGGGATTAATGAATGGACAGAGGTAGAGAACGCCAGCAATAGCGAGAATAGGTTAGTAGCACACCCTTCACCCCGCCCAGAATAGCCATCAGCACTGCTGATATCCGATATGGTAGAAATGCCCAAGAGGGGGAAATCTTGAAAAGACTCAAGGAAAACCTGCTGTCCATTGTTGCAATGTTCCAGTCCGCTATTCTCAGATTAAGATCCATGCAGCTGTTGATCTCTGTTACTGTTGGAGCTGACGCATCTGTTACTACAGTGGGTTAGCGCACTGAATGAAGCGCTTACTAATAGGAGAGAGAAACCCTCCAGTGACACAGTTACATTGCACCGAGACTGACATCAATCACGGTCAGAGCAAACAGTCCCAGCTTTCAATACAGCACAGTCAGTTCACATTATATCTGGACTGGACTACATGTTGACATTTCTGACTATTGGTCACATCTCCCATCATCAATTGCTCTAGTGAAGTCAGTTGTGAGGGAGAATAAGAATATTTTCTTTTCGTAGGCTACATGATTCTGCTCCGTTGTCCGTTTACTATGTTGTAACCATCTCTCCAAAAATCCTTCCACGCCCCCGCCCCCCACCAAAACAATAACAATCAGGATGTTGTGACTGTGCTGATCTCTCCTCCACGGGACCAAACGCCAGCGAACAGACTGTTACTGGGCACAACCGCCCTGAACATAGACAGAAAGTGTGGACTTCTCTGAATATTCCTCTCACTGCTCTAATAAGGCAACTTTTGAACTTCCATAGGGAATATGCTTCAGTAATTAATTTATATAAATTGACAGACTTCTAAATGCAGTTTTATTTGATGTAAACCGTATTTTTTTACGCATTTTGGCATCTCTCCAAAACTAAAAGGGATAATTATAATGAAAGTATTCATTTAGACTTATGAATTAATGAGTCAGGTTTGAGTGAACATGATATTGGGTGGGAGATAGGGCGGAATGGGAGCAGTGCCTGTGGAGACTGCATGGGCAGTACAATGATATTCCCCAGTCATCATCCCTCTTTCTGACAGACAGAATTAAATCTAATGCATAACAAGGAAACAGCCAACATTTGGGTGATGCAATGCTGAATGACAATGTGAACTAAAAGAATAATATTAAATGTGATAAAGTGAACTATATTTTATACACACACCATTTAATCATTGGGAATACAGATCGAGTAGGGTCACCGGGCCTGAAACGTTTACTTTGATTTCTCTTCACAGATACTGCCAGACCTGCTGACCTTGCCCTCTAAGTTCTGATTTTCTTTTTGTTTGAGATTTATCATATTGTTCATATCTGGCAGGATACTTACAATAAAAAAGCAGACACTCATAACACAATGTGAAGGGCAATGGGGACAATACAGGAGACTAACAGTAGAGATAGTCATTCCAAGCTGGAAGAGACAATGGGCTGAGATCCCCCCACTTTTGCTGTAAATAATTCTGTGATATGTAATCAAAACCTTTGGAGACAGGGTAGACAAGTTTGCTCAACATGGTCACAGAGTGCTCCACCATAAATAATCTATTCCTATTATCTCATGAAATTTCAGCTGCCTCTAAAATGTCTTTTTAAACAAAGTGGAGTTCCTGAGATTTACAGGGTCATCAGAAAAAATATTCTTTTTTCCTTTGAATCTTAAAGAAGAAACAGATTTCGGCCATAACAGAGGTATCCCAGACACACCAACTATAATAGGAACAGGAAAGGACTACATTGTCCATATGTGACCAAATTCAGCATGTAGCCCTGTCAAGGGTGCCAGACCTGCTGAGTTTCCCTCTATCGATTTCTTTTTCTTTCTGAACTGTGACAAATTGACTGATCTGATCGATATAAGTAAAGTTGCTATCTCAGTTGAATCTCGAATATTAGTTTATGGGCATTAAATGAGAAATTACAAAGTTCCTGTGTTTGACAGAGCTCCAAAAATCCATGACGTATTGCATTGTGATACAAAAACATTGTGAGACATTGTTGAAACAAAACCCCAAGTTCCTGCAAAAGGTCTGCAGCATCTGTGATGGGAAATCAAAATTAATGTTTCTAATTCAGTGGCCCTTCCTCAGAACGGATGGTAGTCCTGAAAATGTTGATTAATATACAGCAGAAGCTGAATAACTGTTCATGAAAACTGTTAGTAGCTAACAATAGGGGGTGAGTAATGGAAGGCCACGTGAGAACTAGGCCTGGTGTCTGGGTAGGGGGCATAGAGGAGTTCAATCCCTAAAATTATTGACCATTATTTTGAGTGTGAATGTCTGCAGGGTCCACCCGCGGAAAATGAGGTGTTGTTCTTCCAGCTTGCGTTGAAATGTCCTACTCCAGGTAGCTGTGGGAGTTGGTTGGTTATTACTGGATATCAGTGACCGGTCTATCCTCAGAAATAGAAGCAGAGATATCAAGTAAAGAAAGGGAGGAGTCAGAGGTAGAGAGGTGAATGTGAGGGAGAGGTGGAAATTGGAAACAACGAACTTTTCCAATTCTGGACAAGAAAGAGGAGCAGCAGCGATGATAATATCTACATATTGGAGAAAGAGTTATGGATGGGGGCTGGAATAGAACTGAAAATAGAATGACCTACGTACCCCATGAAGAAACAGGTATAACTTGGGACCACGTATGTATCCATACACCCCCTCTGTATGGGAGGAGCAGGCTGAAGCAATGGGTCTGCATGGGCAGTTCAGTTTGTGGATTTTCAGGAGGAGATAAAAGCGAACTCTGCTATCAGAGGGCCATCAGCTTCGGGACTGTTAGGTGGGGGTGAGTAAGGGTGGGTGGGAGGTGTGGGCCAGTGAGTGGGAATCTCCAGATGAAATGTGGTCAGATTTAGTAAATAAAATAGCCTGATGTGCCATGGTAGAGTTATGGATCAGCAGGTGACATGTGGAGGTATCTGAGAGCTGGCACTCAGCCTCTGAAATGTAGAGGTGAGTCCACCAGACTACAGCAGCACCACCCTTATCGGCACAGGCTGAATAACACAGTCAGGGTTGGATCGAAGCATACAGCGTACAGTCTGTTCAGAAGGTGATAGGTTGGATAGGGAGAGGGGGAATACAGAGAATTTAAGACAAGTAAACTCACATGGAAAGTTATCAATGAACATATTGAGTTCAAGTAAATGCCAGAGGAATGGATCCAGGTGGAGGGAGAGTGTTGGAGCTGGGCGAAGCGTCTATGGGATGGGGAGTGGACTCTTGTCCAAAGAAATGGACACCAAGGAGAAGATGGTGGAAGAGGAGTTCAACATTCTGTCGTGCCTGAAATTCATTAAAGTGGGGGCGCAGAGGGATAAAACTGAGACCTTTGCTGAGTACAGAACATTCAGCATTAGAGCGTGGAAGGTTAGGAGGGATGGTGAATACACGACAGGAGGTGGGCTTGGGGAAGGGGATGGAGTCAGAGCACAGGGCATGGTGGTATGGCAGATTCCAGAGGCTCATAGGCATCTCTAAGTTATTCCATCTTGTGGGCCTCGTATATCTGGTGAGCATGGCAAATGAGCTGGAGAAGGAAGTAGAATTGGGGAATGGTGCAGCCTTGAGCCAATGTGATGTGATGCTGTTGAACAGAGAAAATGTTGATCTCAGTGGCAACGACACCACACGACCAGTCTTCAGAAAGTAAATGATTGAAGATAATCTGAATCGTTACCTTATTGTAATGCTCTGATTTCATTGGGGTGACACTCAACCAGCAAGGTTTTACTTTTCGGAGACTTTAGACCAAACTGTGAAAACTGATGTATCTTGATGTTATTAATAAAACAAATCCATTCATGGTTTTGGAAGGCACTAGCAAGGGCAGAGTTTATTTGTCATTCCCAATAGCTCTGGGTAAGGTGTCATTGTTCATTGAGGAAATTACCAGCACAGAATTTCCTCTGATTCCCATTAACCACAGTTTGCTGAGGGGGAATGATGCTACATGAATCAAATGCTACTTTGATGGCAAGGGAAGTTAGTCTGATCTCACCTCAACTGACATTGGAAAATAAGTTAAAATACTAAAGAGCAAAAAGGATAGAACACGGCTTATTGAACAATGTGGTCACTGTCCTCGCAACATTTAAGGACAAACAGATGCATGGACTTCTGATTCTGAGGAGAGTTATTTCCTATTTGGGATGAGGCTGCTTGGTTAAGCACTGTGACAGAGAGACAGAAAAAAAATGTTCCACTCTGTATGGGGAAAATATCTCACCCTATTCACGGTGCATTGGACAATGACAGAAATACACGATTAAACATTGGGCATTGATCATCTCAATCTCATCATTTTTGATGACCAATAGCAGCACAGAAGCCAGGAGCTCCCATCACTCCAGTTGAAAAGCAAAAATGGGTAAGAGATGGCCAGTGGAAGTGGGAGTAACTAGGGAACTGGTGTAACTTACAGTGGGAGTGGCAGAAGAAGGGTGTGAAGAGATATCATCAGTGGAAGAGTATGTGGCAGCAGAAGGGGTCGTGCAAGGGAATTAGGAGTGTAAAAAAAGAGTAGGAACGGGAGGAAGAATGGCTAATGAAGTTTGAGTGACTGGGTAAAGCTTGTTTTTGGAAAAGTGAGGTTGGGTGAAAACCACCACTGTTCAGGAAAATTGGGATCGGATTCCATTGAAAATTAAAATTTGATGCACTTCTTTTTCTATCACTTGATGCTTTATCATATTGTACATTCACTCTGTAGTTTTGTATCTCCATCAAATGCAGGTGACGTGTTCCCCCCGGTGTTGTGTCTCAACATTTTTGAATTTTTTTTAACAGTATGTATTTGCTTCCAATTCAAGGTAGACATAAAAATATGATTTGATCTCCTGCAGTTTGTCCATAACATGGAATTTAATTGAATATTTTCCTCATCACATTAGCTGATTCAAGAAATGAATCAGTGTCCATCCTGCAGATGAAAAATTTCTTCAGTTTTCACTATTGTTACAAAGGACAGTGCCACACAACAGGCTAATGTTCCAGTGCAAGGTGCCAAACCGAAGTTCTCCCTAAATTAGGTACACGCTTTATGAATAAGACATGCTGAGGGACAGAGTGTAAAAGGTGAATTTAACTTTGTGTCGAAAATGGTATTTTCAGCACCCTCATAATAGGTGTTAACTACATCACTCTGTAAATTCCCCAAAATAAGAACAACAAGAGACTGGAATTTTTAATTATTCCTTTGTAAACAACATGTGGAGAACAGGAAGGAAATCAAGGTTTGTTTGTGATATTCATAAATGATGATGGTGAGAAAGTGTAAGATGGATGGAAGTGGAATGATAACTAATGTTGGGGATGACACAAAGATTAGCTGGGTGCTTCACAGTGAGGAGGACAGGGTTAGGCTACAGGACGATATAAACAGATGATTTCTATATCCAGATTTATGGCTGATGAAGCTTAACACTGATAAATGTGAGAGGATGCACATCTGAATTAACAAGACAAGTGAGAACTCAAACTTTGAAGAGCGAGGGCTAAACTTGCTCCTTTTTTCTTTGAAGCAGGGAAGGTTGAGGAGGGAACATGGTACAGGTGTACAAGAGAATAAAGGGTGTGGAGAGAATGAACAGACAGCAGCTATTGAGAGGGGATTTCTGGAGTCTGTATTGAACTGAGAGGGTGGCACAGACATAGAATATAAAGTTCCTATGTGTGGAAACAGGCCCTTCGGCCCAAAAAGTCCACACTGATCCTCCAAAGAGTAATCCACCCAAACACATTCCTCCTATATTTAGCTCTGATTAATGTACCTAACCTACATGTCTCTGAACACTTTGGGCAATTTAGCATGGCCAATTCACTTATCCTGCACATCTTTGGATTGTGGGAGGAAATCGGAGTACCTACAGGAAACCCACACGGATATGGGAGGAATGTGCAAAATCCATACAGGCAGTCATCCAAAGCTGGAATCAAACCTGGGTCCCCAGCACTATAAGACAGGCGTGCTAACCACTGAGCCGCATTTCTGCCCCTAACAGCATGTGTCTGGAATGCATTTCCTAGGCGGGTGATTGATCAGGTAATCTCACAAACGTTAAAAAAAAAGCCTTTGGATATGCACTTGGTGATGCAGGCTCGCATTTTCATTCAATGATTCTATGTGGTGGCAGCCACGAACACTCAGATATATTCTGAAGCAATAGCTAAAGGCAGTTCCTAGTTTGTTCCATTGACTACTCAGTAAATGAGCCTCCAGTGAAGTGCTGGTGTTATCTCCCACTTTCTATTTAAATGTTTCGGTTTCCTTGAGTTGGTAATGTAATTACCGGTGTCCATGATGTCATTTCCTGCCCTTTTTCTCAGAGGATGATAGGTGGAGTCAAAATTGATGTGTTTGTTGATGGAGTTCCAGTTGGAATGCTATGTTTCCAGGAATTCTTGTGCTTGTCTCTGTTTGGTCTGTCCTGGGATGGATATGCAGACCTAGTCAAAGTGGCGTACTTCCTCATCAGTACGTAAGGTATTCGTATTGGGATCATGTCTTTTGTAGCTAGTTGATGTTCATATATCCTGGAGACTAGTTTTCTGCTTGTTTTTCCGTTGTAGTGTTTGTTAAAGTTCTTGCAAGGCTTATTGTTCCTGGAGCAGAACAGACAAAGATGTGAATTTATTGCGGTCCTCAAAAGTATGAAAAACGTTGCAGAGTAGAAAAAGAATACTCGATTAGTAGGCATTATAGCATCAAGGAATTCTAATTTCAAGGTTGTCAGTAAAAGGGCTAGAAGTGAAATAAGAAAAAAAGTCTTTATTTCGAGAGTTGTTACAAATTGGAATTGACTGGCTGGGAAAGTTGAGGATGAAGATTCAAAAGAGAACTGGATATATGTTTGGAAATGATGAATTTAACGGGCAACAGAGAGAGGGCTGGCAAATGGGAGGTGCTTGGGAGATATTTTTGGAACTGATGCATACGTAATGGCCAAGGGTTCCTCCTGTACTTTAAGGTTTTGTACTCTATCATGTGTCAGCTGTAAATAAAAGTCAGTATCCAATTATTTCACTGTGTAAATGCTCGCAAATATCTGATTACTTGGTGCAGCGTAAGCATTTAAAATGCAAGTATTGCAAGGTCAGCTTCATTATGAAGTCTAATTACTAGTCAGAACATGAATATTTTACATGTTGTATTCCCATTACTAAAACAAATATATCATTGCTTTGTCACAAAACCCTTTGGAAAGCTTTGACTTTTCACTGACACAATATCATGTTCGTTGCTTTTTTTTACTCTCCACGTTTCATATTAAACATCGTTCATTCTAAAAATTGGAAGTTTTCAAATTATTATTCACTAAAATTTGATAATGCAAATAATTTATTTAGTTTAATGTTCACAGTCCATGGTGAATCATTGCAATTTTTAAATTGCTGGCAAATAGCTGAAGATCGTATGTTTCAGTGAGAAATTAAACTGATTGTTTACATATAAATGTATAAGAACCCTAATTCTATTTGCATGTTCAGTCGTTTGCTCATTCTGAACATGTTATCATTCAGAAACCAACCACTTAAAAAATATTGGAGTGGCAAAACATTGCTTTGAATCCTGACATTGAATGTCTAATTCTGATTACCACAAGATGTATGTTCTTTCCTCGATAAAATAAAATGTACATACTTTATTTCTGTGTTAGAAAATCTTGACAGGAGTTTATATTTTAGTTCCATAAATATAGAATCAACAGAATTGATTGAACAGATTCTAGTTCAGTTGAATGATTATCGTTCACATCTTATTTTTGCCCAATTCATGGAATATAGCAAACATCCGACTCTTGTTCGGCTCAGTAAACTCACCACCTTGCAATGAGCTACGCTGAAAATTGCTTCAAATAGATCTGAAATCATTTACAGTGTTATTGGATCTCACAGCTGCCTGAGATACACAGAGACTCAGTCGCCTTTTCCAAAATCTGTACATTGAGTTTCTAACCTGGTTCGGGGCAGTCAGTCAAACATTTCTTCAAAACAAATAATTTGGAATCCACCTTGGGCAGGGGGAGGACCCGCCAACTGATCTCAGTGCAGGTACAATTGTTGTCCAGGTTAAATACTAATTGCTGACCAGCAACCAAGTTTTAAAATTCATCTTCAGTCAGAGCCTGGCCCAGAGAGCAGACGTGTTGACACGGAGAGCCAGAATCACACCATACAAGTTACCCACGGTGATGAAATCTGACCTGCCTCCAAGATTCCATACACCTGCACCCCGGGTGAAGACGTTAACAAGTTGACAATCTATTGCAGTGTCTTGTGCCTCACAAAGAAACCTCTAAATCCATATCCAAAAAATGTCACCTTCACATTCTCCAGTATCAAAATAAATTTGTACATCTCGGTGAATGGTCAGAGATTACTACATGGGTCACACAGTAGAATGTATGTGAAGTAACCAGCAGCAAACGGCAATCCAAAAATCACATTAATAACTGAACTTGACGGATTGTGTCTGGTTTAAATTACCACACATATTATACTGGCTTTCAGGTGACTGCAACAATGCACACCATAACTGGAGGATTTGGCCTTACACCGCTCCACAGCTTCCTGATCTCACACACATCATTCCCTCACACATTCAACAACTGATGACAATCCACAAGCTGGGTGAAACTGGTAACACAGAACAGTGCAGAACAGTGCAGCACTGTACAGGCCCTTCAGTCTTTGACGTTCTGTCGACCTTTGATCCTACTCTAAGATCAAACGAACATACATACCTTTCATTATACTATCATTCATGTACCTATCCAATTATATATCCCTAATATAGCTGACTTTACTACAACTGCTGGCTGTTCATTTTACACACCCACCCCTCTGTGAAAGAACCTACCTCTGACATCACCCCTAAACCTTCCTTCAATTACCTTAAAATCATACTCCGTCGAGAGTCATTTCCACCCTAGCAGAAAGTAAATGGCTATCCACTCTATCGATGTCTCTCATCATCTTGAACACCCCTGTCAAGTCACGTTCCATTCTTCTTCGTTCCAATGAGAAAAACACCCTAGCTCCCTCAAATTTTCTTTGTATGACATGCCCTCCAGTCCAGGCAACATCTTGATAAATCTCCTCAGCACCCTCACCAAAGCTTCCACGTCTTTCCTATAACGAGGCAACCAGAGCAGATCACAATATTCTAAGTTGGTCTCACCAGGGCTCCATAGAGTAGCAGCATAACCTCGCAGCTGTTAAACTCAATCCCTCGGCAAATGAACACATCAAACACATCCTTAACAACCTTATTAACCTGGGTAGCAACTTTGTGGGAGCTATGTCATGAACCATATGATTCCCTTGTTCCTCCACAATGGAAGAATCCTGCCTTTAACCATGTATTCTGCATTCAAATTCGATTTTCCATAATGAATCGTATCCCATTTTCCATATTGAACACCATCTGCCACTTCGCAGCTGGGTATTGCATCCTGTCAATGTTCCTGTTGCAAACTACAACAGCCCTATCCACAGTTCCACCAACCTGTGTTACATCATCAAACTTACTAACCTACCCTTCCACTTCGTCATCCTCGTCATTTATGAAAATCACAAACAGCAGAGGTACCAGAACCGATCCTTACGGAACACCACTGCTCACCTAGTTCCACACTGAATACTTCCCATTTACCACCGCCCTCTGCATTCTATGGGTTAGCCAATTCTGTAACCAGGCAGATAGGTCTCCCTGTATACCATGCCTCCTTACATTCTGAATGAAACTACCACGGGGAAGTTTATCAAACACCTTGTTAAAATCCATGCACTCGGCATTCACTGCTCTACCTTCTTCAGTGTGCTTCATCCCATCCTCAAATAATCCAATAAGAGTTGTGAGGTATGACCTGCCCCATATAAATCCATGCTGACTATTTCTAATCAAACCTTGTTTTTCCAGAATCCTCTCCAATAGTTTGCCCAATACTGATGTAAGACTGACTGGTCTGTCATTCTCAGGAAAATCCGTCTTTCTTTGCCTGAACAAGGGACTACTTTTACCACCCTCCAATCAACCGTCGCTACTCCAATGGAGAGTGAAGGTGCAAAGACCATCGACAAAGGCACAGAAATCTCTTCCCTCTCTTCCTGTAGTAACCTAGAGTGTTTCCCGTCTGGCTGAGGGATTTATCTATCCTTATCTTTGTACTTCAAACAGTCTGTATTTCACCTCAACTTTTTACTCCCTGTCCAACCAAATGATTGACAGCTTTCCATTTCAGGGCTCTGTACAGTGCTGCCTTCCTGAGCAAGTATGGTTCTGAATATCCTGTGTATTATGGAATGGAAAACATGGGAAGCTTCGACTCTGCTGCTCCTCAGATGCAGCCTGACTGCTGTGCTTTTCCAGCGCCACAATTTTCGACTCTGATCACCAGTCCTCACTTTCTCCATCACTGAGGGCTGTCCCCTCTGCACACTGAGCAGGGAACTAATCAGCAGAAACTCGTTGTATCTGGAGCTGACTGTTCAGTTCTGGAAAGTTGCATTTGATGAACACATTTACTAAAAAGGAATTTCAAATTCAACAAATATTCATTCAGTCCCAGAGTTACAGTTTTGGTTCATGAATTGGACAGGTTGATAGCGAACAGTGAATGAATGAAGAACCCCGAAGTACTGAGTATTCCAGGTGATATATTCCAGCTTGGATCTGCTTTACCTTGATGCTGGTAAAATTATCAGACAGACTGATATGATAAGGAAACGAGGTGACATGTGGAAGTGTGACATTTTTGCTATTACAGAGATGTGTTTGAGGGAGGTCGGGGCTAACAACTCAATATTCTGTGGTACCAGAGCAAGAGTCAGGACAGAAGAGAGGGTAAAAGAGGAGGTGGTATTACCTTATTAATTATGGAGTTAGTTACTGGCGTAAGAAGGGACGATATCTTGAAAGGATCTTCTAAAGAGGCTTGGTGGTTCGAGCTCAGGATCAAAACCATGACAGAAACACTGCTAGGGATATATTATAGACACCCAGATAAAGGACAGTACGGGAGCAGGTACAAAACCAAGTTATTGAGGTGTGTAAAACAATAATAGGATAGTTATATTCAGGTATTTCAATTCCAAACAATCATTCGGTCAGTGATAATTTTTTAAGAGGGGCAGATGTTTTTAAATTTATTCCAGAGAGCTTCTTATATCAACACAGAGCAGATACAACAATGGGCAGTGCAGTGCTGGGCCTCACTGTGGGGAACGAAGCCAGTCAGCTGTTCCAGGCGGAAGTGGGAGAGCATTATAGGCCCAGTGACCGTGACGTCACACAGTCTGACTTTGCGAAGGAAAAGACCCCAAAAATGTTAGAGACATAAGGGCTTTTTGCATCAGGGAGACAGGGTTTATGGGAAACAATGACAGGATCCGGCCAAAGTGCAGTTGCTTCTGGGTGAAACTGTAGCAGAACAAGGTGGGGCGGGGGTTGGGGATCATTTGACTAAAATTGAATTGATGACAGTGTCGGCCCAGCATGTTACACCGAAATTTAGGAAAACAAACCCAGAGAACCTCAGATGTCAACACAAATTCCGAACTGGATGAAAAGGGAAAGAGAAGCTTAAATCTGGTACCAAGTGAGCAGGTCAATGAAGGTCCTAAAAGAATATAGAAAGTGGAGGGCTAAACTTAAACTATCAGTGGAAGAGCAGAAAGAGGGTTGATAAAACATTAACGGGTAAGATTAGCAAGAATCCACAGTCATTTTTTGTTTTGGTTTATTAAGGGGAAGAGGATAACGCGGGAAAGAATGGGAGTTTTAGAGACTAAGGGGACAGCCTGTTCACAGAACCAGAGAATATGTTAAACACACCCTCCAAATCGGTCTTCAGTTTGGAGAAGCAGTTCCTGGATTCAGGGAGAGTGACCGTTTGACCCTTGAGCAAATTGACACAGGAGCTGAGGAAGAATTGGAATATTATGCAAGATGGAGTGGGCAAAACCACTAAGTCTCACATCAGTGAGAGGGAAACAATTGTAGAAAATTCGGAGGGCTGCAGAGGCTGGATCACTAAATATCTTCAAGGCTGAGACAGACAGATTTTTATACAAGCGTTACGGGAAAATGACAGGAAAGTGGAATGGGGGATTAACAAAATAATATAACCTAATCCAAGGAAAAGCAGACTCAGTGAGCGGACAGACATATTGTTGCCCCTATGTCTAATGGTGTTCTTTTCCAACAAACTTGTATTCACAAGAACATCAACCTCTCTAACTATGGAGTGAGACACAGTTTGGAATGCAATCGAGGGATTCAAGGAATTCATAAACGCAATACAAATGGGCAGAAAGTACGAGAGGACTGCGATAACACGGGTTGCCTGTTAGGGTGAGGATTTGCATCGACACAATCACCACTACCAGAAGAAAGACGTCAGCAAGACACCCTCCAAGGCCAAGAGCAGACCTGCACTGTGGAGCAGGTAGCCTGGGGCCAGGTATCAAGGAGTGCTGAAGGCCTAAACACTACATCACTGTAGTGTCTCCTTCCTTCCCTTACCAAAATTAAATTTGGAGGAGTAGAGAGACATGCCGTTGGTAGCAGAGTAAGCAGGAAAGCTTTGACATGAGAGGATTCGGATAGCTCAGCACAGCGACATGTACAGGTAAACTCAAATAAAGTCCTTTTAACTTTATTGTTACAGCAGTCGAGATGGCATTTAGGGCAGTTGCACGCTCCATCTTGTGAGATGTGGTAGCTCAGTGAGAATTCAACCATCCCTGATGGCTACACGTGTGGGCACTGCACCCAGCTTCAGCTCCTGGGAGACCGTGTTAGGGAGCGACGCTGGGTGGCAAGGTGGATCATGGGTTAGCACAGCGACCTCACGGCACCAGTGATCAAGGTTCAAATCCCGCCTCGGGCAACTGTCTGCGTGGAGTTTGCACATTCTCCCCGTGTCTGCATTGGTTTCCTCTGGGTGCTGCGGTTTCCTCCCACAGTCCAAAGATGTGCAGGTTAGGTGAATTGGTCATGCTTAATTACCCGTAGTGTTGCGTGTAGGGGAGTGGGTCAGGGTGGACTGCTCTTCGGTGTGTCGGTGTGAACTTGTTGGACCGAAGGGCCTGTTTACACACTGTAGGTAATCTAATCTAGGATGCACTGAGGATCATCCGAGATACTGACAAATTCATAGACACGCCCCTAGTTATGTTTCTTTAATTACTGTAATATTTCAGTCCAACATTCATCGTCCTGAGTTCATTAGCCTTATATGTCAGTCCTGTTGTATTTAAATGAACACAATTTAATCTAACAGGCGTTCCTTGCTTCCTGTCATGTTCCAGGCAGAGAGTAGATGGGCGACCACCAGGAATGACAAAGGGAGTAGGCAGGGATTGCAGGAATCCCCTGTGGCTATTACCCTCGAAAACAAGTAGACCATTTTGGATTGTTGGGCGCAATGTCCGTTCAGGGGAAAGCAACAGTTGCCAGGTTGGTGGTACGACCACTGGCTCTTGGGCACAGCGGAAAAGTGTAAAGGTAAACAGGGCGTTAAAGTTAAGAGGGTCGATTGTTAATGGGACAGATCAAAGATTCTGTGGTCGCAAACGGGAATCCAGGGTGGTGCGTTACCTCCCAGGTGCTAGGGTCCAGGATGTCTCCAATTGGCTGCAGAACATTCTCAAGGGGGAGGGTGAGCAGAAGAAAACATGATGCACGTTGGCACAAATGATATCCGTAGAAATAGGGATGAGGTCCTGCAGCATAACTACAGAGAGCTAGGAGAATCATTCTTTAAAAATACCTTGACAGTGATAATCTCCTGAGAGGGAGATTAACGTCAGAGACTTGCACTGAAGGGGATTCCAATATCTTGGCGGCCAGTTTTGCTCGGGTTACAAGGGAGGGTTTAAACTAGATTGGAAGGTGGTCATATCCTCAAGGGCAGGGAGGCAAGTGGAAGGAGATACAATAATCAGAAATAGTAAGGTTAGGCTGGAAAACGACAGAGTAAGTAGTGCCTTTTGGATTAAATTGCATCTGTTTCGATACACGAGGGCTGACAGGTAAGGCCGATGAACTCAGGGTGTGGATAGGTAGGTGGGACTGGGATATTATAGCCATTACAGAAATATGGCTAAGTGATGGAAAGGACTGACAGCTTAATGTGCTAGGGAACAGGTGCTTTAGGTGAGACAGAGATGGTGGAAGGAGGGGAGGGGGAGTTGCATTTCTGATGAAGGGGAGTACCACAGCAGTAATCAGAGATAAAATAACTGATGGATCACCCAATGAGGCTTTGTGGGTGGAGTTAAGAAATAAGAAGGGAATGGTGAGGTGATTGGGGTTATAATATAGGCCCCCAAATAGTCAACAGGAATGAGAGTAACAAATATGCAGGGAGAGAGGGGAGACCTGCAGGAGCAATAGGGTTATCATACTAGGGGATTTTAATTTTTCTAATACAGACTGGAATGGCCAGAGCATTAAGGGATTTGATGACATAGAATCAGTTAAATGCATCAGGAACGTTTCCTCAAGCAGTATATAGAGTGTCCTACTCGGGAAGGGGCAAAACGCGAACTTTTCTTAGGAAATAGGGCTGGACAGGTGACTGAATTAATAGTGGAGGAGCACTTTGGGACCAGTAACCATAGTTCTATTAGTTTTCATATAGTTATGGAGAGGGACAAAACTGGTCAACAGGTTCATGTTCGAACTTCGAGCTTGGCTCAGTTTTAGGCCGCTGGGATCAAGGGAATCCCTGGAGGTATATAAGAGATACAGGATTTTACTGAAGAAGGACATCAGTCGGGCGAAAAGGGAGCAAGAAAAAGCCTCGGCTGAGAAGATTAGGATGAATCCAAAAAGGTACTTAAATATATTAAAAGAAAAAGCAATAACTGGAGAGAAAATAGGACCCATCAAAGACCAATGTGGAGAATTATGTGTGGAACTATAAGAGATGGGTGAAATCCTCGACGAATATTTCCACTCTATGTTTACCGTGGAGAAAGACATGATGACTTGAGAACTTGAGGAAGTTAGTCGTGATATCTTAGGGACAATTCATGTCATAGTAGAGGAGATTTGGACGTACTAGAATGTTTGAAAGTGGATAAATCTCATGGTCCTTACCCGATATATCCAAGAACACTTCAAGTGGCTCCAGAAGAATTTTCGGCGACCTTGGACTATAATGTTGATCATCACTGACCACAGTGGACGTCCCGGAAGACTGGAGGGTAGCAAATGCCATGCCCTTATTCAAGGAGAACTGCACAAAAAAAGCCTTGGAACTACAGGTCAGTAGGTTTAACATCCGTGGTAGGTAAGTTACTTGAGAAGGTTCTGAGGGATAAGATGTACATGCATGTAGAAAGACAGGCTTTGATTAGGAATAGTAAGTGCGGCTTTGTGCGAGAAAGTTTGTGCTTGACAATTTTCTTAATGTAATTGGATGAAGTGACCACGAAGATTGAATTGTGTGCAGCAGTAGACGTCGAAACACGTGATATTGTAAAAACACAGCAGGTCAGGCAGCATTTGAGGGGCAAGAGATGTATCTTTCGGACATAGGCCCTTCATCAGGAACGTCCAATACATCGATTCTCCTGCTCCTGTGATGCTGCCTGTCCCACCTTGTTTTTCCAGTACCACACTTTTCGACACTGATCTCCAGCAACTGCCGTGCTCACTTTCTCCAAGGGCGGTAGATTAAGTCAATATGGATTTCAATTACACCAGAACAGAATGAGGCCTTTCAGCCCCTGGAGCCTGATATACAATTACAGGAGGAGGCCAATAAACCCCCCGGGCCTATAAAACTGTAACCAGATCATGCAGCACCAGTATCCAGTTACACAGCAACAGGATCAGTCTATTCAGCTACTTGAAGTCAGTAACACAGGAAATGGAAGACGCCCCAAGTGACTGGACTATGTGGTTTACTGGAATAAAACCAGGCTACATAGCCCATCAGACCTGCACTTCCATTCAGGAAGTCAGGGCTGATCTGTACTCGGCCGCAATTACTCTTTTATGTCCAATTCTTTGTAGCCCTCGACTCTCTGACGGGTCAAAATCCACTGACACCCACTCGCACCCCCCAAACATTTCAGTGCTTTGGCCTCCCCAACTCTCTGATCCCAACCGTCACTACTCCCTGAGAGAAGGAAACACTCCCCACACATATACCTTGGCTCATTGAAATGGATAGAAGATATGAACACAGCTTAAAGTGACTGGCCCTGATATCATGGCAGTATTTGATTGAGCGAGATGTCAAGGAGACTGAACAAAATTTAACTTAATGGGAATTAGTTGTAAACTCCCCACTGGTTGAATCATTCAGAACACAATGGGGCTGGTGGACATCAATCCTCCCAGTCCCTGGATATCCCTGTGGGCAATCCTCAGGGTAGCTTCTTCGGCATAACCATCTTCAGCTGCGTCATCAATGTCTTTCCCTCTGTCATACGATCAGAGGTGGGGATGTTCTGTGAAGATTATACAGTGTTTAGAGCAATGAGTCACCTCCTAACGCACTCAGGTATCAAATCTGGACAACATTCAAGATTGTGCTGCTAACGTAAAGGTAACATTGATCAAAAGCACTGTTGGACATTAAATATTTCCATGGTTAAAAGAAAGAGGAACTCTTTCAGCAACTCTAGCTGGTTTCACAGTAATATAAGAAAGCCATTCCGCCCATCTGATCTGTTGGATAACAAGAGGCGCAATGCGTTCACTCACTCCTGCCTATTACACAAGAAAACAATTCAAAAAAAGACAGTAGATGTTGGAATACAAAATACACACGCAGGAAGCTGGAAGAACAAAATAAGTAAGGCAGCATCAATACTTGAGAAGTGAACGCCTTGGATATAACCATTCATCAGGACTGTGGATGGGAGTAAGGGAGTCTATAGATAAAGTGGCGGGTGAGGGAGGAGGAGGCAGAGTGACGATGTGGGGGATAAGTGAACACAGATCAAGGGTATCAGCGGGTTGGTGATGGGATGGCTGAGTCCAGTTGGTAGGTAGCTTGACAAAAGCTTGCTTAGAGGAATGGAATGGAGGGGAGTGTCTGGGAAGGGAGTCGGGGAATTGGAAGGGAGGTTATTTGCAATTGGAGAATTCAGTGTTTAGTCCCCGGGGTGGAGGCTGCAGAGGAGACAGATGAGATCTTGTTCTTCCAAATCATGGTTTGGTTCATTGTGGCAATGGAGGACACCAAGGATGGCCATATTGGAAAGGGACTGGGAAAGAGAATTGAAATAGGAATAATTTAGCTAGGATGACTACTACATTTTAAAACAGACAAAAACTTTAGTCATGAAATTACACAATGAAACACAAAGAACAGAATAAAGAATCACGATGGAATTCAACCTAATTCAACTATACCTAATTATGCTGTTCCGAGCATACACAACTGTCCCAATAATCAAACTCCCAATAAAAACCAGTACAAATGGAACAAATACTTCCAAGGTTGAAATTGAAGGTCAGAAAAGAGAGAGAGTTTCCACACAGCTCCCAGATGAACTTCCGAGTTCAAAACTCAACTGAAAACCGCTCAGCTCAATTCAGCTCAGCAAATTCAGCTAAAAGAGCTCACCACTCTCCGTTCATTATACTGGTCGCTTATAAAGCATGACCACTTTGGCCTGAAGTCTCATCTGTTTCCATATAAACAAAAGGCCTCTAAAAATCCTTTTCATCTCTGTACCAAACCAGACTGATAGGAGCTTGGCCACGTTTTATTGTCCCTGCGAAAAAAACCAAGGATAGAGTCTCCTTGAGCCAAGGAACAGCTTTTTGACAAATAAGGGACTTGCTTTGTGACATGTCTCCCCCCACTAAAAAAAAGAACCATCAATGCTAAAAGATAGCTGCATTTTTAACCCTTCAAACCCAGTTAGTAGTCTCAAAACAGACAGATACACTATGCTAACAGTAAACATTCAAACATGCACAAACCCTTTCAAATTCAGGCCGTGGTATACCCACCACCGAACACCTCCGTATTTCATTCGCGTCTCAATAACTCATCAGCTTTCACTCTTTCGCGACCTTCCACATGCACAATTGTCAGATTGAATGGCCGCAACAACAAGCTCCATCTAAACAATCTGGCATTTTTGTCCTTAGTTTTTCCCACAAATGTATTATGATCAATTGTTGTGGTTCTGCTCGCCGAGCTGGAAGTTTTTGCTGCAAACGTTTCGTTCCCTGGCTAGGGAACATCATCAGTGCTGTTGGAGCCTCCTGTGAAGCGCTGCTTTGATGTTTCTTCCGTTATTTATATTGGTTTGTTCTTGCCGCTTCCGGGTGTCAGTTTCAGCGGCAGTGATTTGTATGTGGGGTCCAGGTCGATGTGTCTGTTGATGGATGTTCTTGCCGTTTCCGGGTGTCAGTTTCAGCTGTAGTGGTTTGTATATGGTGTCCAGGTCAATGTGTCTGTTGATGGAGTTTGTGGATGAATGCCATGCTTCTAGGAATTCTCTGGCTGTTCTCTGTCTGGCTTGTCCTATGATAGTGGTGTTTTCCCAGTCAAATTCATGTTGCTGGTTGTCTGAGTGTATGGCTACTAGAGATAGCTGGTCGTGTCGTTTTGTGGCTAGCTGATGTTCATGGATGCGGATTGTTAGCTGTCTTCCTGTTTGTCCTATATAGTGTTTTGTGCAGTCCTTGCATGGTATTTTGTAAACTACGTTAGTTTGGCTCATGCTGGTTATTGGGTCCTTTGTTCTAGTGAGTTGTTGTCTGAGCGTGGTTGTTGGCTTGTGTGCTGTTATGAGTCCTAAGGGTCGCAGTAGTCTGGCTGTCAGTTCTGAGACGCTCCTGACGTATGGTAGAGTGACTAGTCCTTTTGGTTGTGGCATGTCCTCGTTCCTCGGTCTATCTCTTAGGCATCTGGTGATAAAGTTGCGTGGGTATCCGTTTTTGGCGAATACCTTGTATAGATGTTCCTCTTCCTCTTTTCGCAGTTCTGGTGTACTGCAGTGTGTTGTGGCCCTTTTGAATAGTGTCCTGATGCAGCTTCGTTTGTGTGTGTTGGGGTGGTTACTTTCATAGTTTAAGACTTGGTCTGTGTGTGTTGGTTTCCTGTGTACCCTTGTGGTGAATTCTCCGTTGGGTATTCTCTCTACTAACACGTCTAGGAATGGGAGTTGGCTATCCTTTTCTTCTTCTCGTGTGAATCGGATTCCTGTGAGTGAGGTGTTGATGATTCGGTGTGTTTTTTCTATATCTGTGTTTTTGATGATTACAAAGGTGTCATCAACATATCTGATCCAGAGTTTGGGTTGGATTTGTGGTACGGCTGTATGTTCTAACCTTTGCATAACTGCCTCTGCTATGAGTCCCGAGATTGGTGATCCCATGCGTGTTCCGTTGATTTGTTCGTATATCTGATTGTTGAATGTAAAGTGTGTGGTGAGGAACAGGTCCAGTAGTTTAAGTATGCCGTCCTTGTTGATAGGTTCGGCCTCCTGTGTTCTGTTATGTATGTCCAGTAGGTTGGCTATTGTTTCTCTGGCTAGGGTTTTGTCAATTGAAGTGAACAGTGCCGTCACGTCCAATGATACCATGGTTTCTTCTTTGTCTATGTGTGTATTCCTGATGACGTCCAAGAATTCCTGTGTTGATTGTATGGAGTGTTTGGATCCGCTGACTAGGTGTTTCAGTTTTTGTTGTAGTTCTTTGGCCAGTTTGTATGCTGGTGTCCCTGGTAGTGATACTATGGGTCTGAGTGGGATGTCTGGTTTGTGTACTTTGGGTAGTCCATATTATGATCAGTGTATACGATTGTCTCAGATGCATTGCTGGTAATATAAACACAGTTATGGTGTAATGTCAACACTAACTTTAAAGTCTTTTTCTCCACCGTTGAACATTTCTGTTGATGAACGTTCGACTTCCCAGAATAATACCCGATGGGTCTTTCTATTCCCCCATCATCCTCCTGCAGGATCACCGGACCAATACCCACATCACTGGCAACGATAGCCACCTTGATAGGCTTCGTGTAATCTAGTGTAGCTCATACTGCGGGCAGTGTTAACACAGTCTTTAGCTGTAAAATGCCTTTTGACAGTCCTGTATCCACTGAGAGTTCTTGCCCATGACAATTTGGTGAGTGGAGCCGCCGCACTGCTTAAAGTTTGTCACAAACTTCCGGTAAAATCCAGTAAATCCCATGAACCTAGTACTGCATATTTATTTTTGTCGACGGTGTGAAACATTCCCCAACTACTTTCATTTTCGTATCTCATGGGGCCATTTGTCCATGTCCAATAACGTGACCCAGGGACGTGACTTGGGCTTTCTCAAATTCACGTTTATCTAAGTTTACCACCAAGCCTGCCTTCTGAGGTTGATCGCACAAGTCTGATAAATGCTCTAAATGTTCCTTCCATGAGTGACTAAAAACCACCTGGTCATCAATGTAGACCACACAGTTGGGTAATCAGGCAATGACCTTATTATCAGTCTCTGAAATGTGGCTGGATCGCTTTTCATACAAAATGCCACAACTTGAACTGTCCATTTGGCGTTATGAAAGCTGAAATTACCTTTGCTTTCTCTGACAGAGGTCCTTGCCAGTAGCCTCTGAGCAAATCCAACTTAGAAATGTGAGTAGCTTCTCCCACCTTTTCGACACAGTTCTCCAAACATGGAATTGGATCTGCATCAGTCTTTGTAACGGCATTGACTTTGTGATTGTCCACACATGACCGTTGGGTACCATCTGGCTTTGGTACCATGACTATATGTGAACTCCAGTCACTGTAACTCACTTCGATTATGACGTATTGGAGTGTGCGCTCTATCTCCTTCTGAACCTGTGCTAATTTTGGAGAGTCATGCCCATAAGGATGTTGCTTAATCAGAACAGCATCTCCTGTGTCTACATCATGCACAATTATGTTCGGACTTCCCAGTTTATTGCCGCATATCTCTCCACAAGATAATAAAAACTCTTTCAGGTCACTTTTCTTTTCTTGTGTAAGGTAACTCAATAATTTATCCCAATTTTTGACAACTTCCTCATTCTCCAATTTGATTTCAGGAATGTCCAATTCAGAATCCTCTGAACTTGGTTCTTCCTTCTGTGCTGTAATCATTAACACCTTCTCCTCTTGCGTTCCTTCCCTATCAAAATACCTTTTGAGTATATTCCCATGATACACTCCGTGACATCTCATCCTGTCTGGAGTCCGTATCAAATAGTTCACCTTATTCAATTTCTTCCCAATTTGATAAGGTACGCCAAAATTTGCTTTTCAAGGTTCAACTGTTACTGGAAGTAACACCAATACTTTACTCACAATTGCAAAATTGCCAATTTATGATTTCTGATCCACTTCCTGTTACATTGTATGCTGCGATACTTTTAAATGCTGTCTACTCAACTCTCCAGCTCTATTTAATCATTCCCTAAAATTTGACACATCATCCAAATGGATGGTCTCTGAATTCTGACTTATTAATTTCTCCTTAACCAATGTTAATGGTCATTTTACTTTATGCCCACAAATTAATTTAAACATCTGAATTTGGTCGATTCATTCTGTGCATCTGTGATCACAAATAGTTCAAAAGGAATTTCCTTATCGCAATCATTTGGATAATCCTGACCATAAAACCTCAACATGGTCTTCAGTGTTTGATGCCATCTCGCTCATGCTCCCTGTGATTCCAAATAGTACGCAGTAAATTTGAATTGCTTTATTCCCAAGTTATCTATCATCTCCTTGAATAGTTCGGATGTGAGGTTTGATCTATCTGGATCTCTATTGGTAGTCCGTACTGAGTAAAAAATAAGCATTTTTGTACAACTCTTTTAGCTGTGATGCTGCATAATGGGTCTGCCCCCGGAAATCTAGTCGACAGATTCATTATTGTTAATAAATACTTATTTCCACTTTTTGTTTGAGGTAGGGGCCTACACAATCTAGACTCTTGCGAAAGGTTCCTCAATGTTGGAATAGGTATTAAAGTTGCAGGTTTAGTACTATCTGTATGACATGTTTGAGACATCTGGCAAAATTCAACCACATCTTTGTGTAGTCCAGGCCAGCGAAAGTATCTTTGTATTCCAGCCTGTAATGTCCGAACCCCGAAATGATCTCCAAGTGGTAGCTCATGTGCCACTCGCAGCACCTCCTTTGTATACCCAACAGGAAAAACAATTTGAAAATTTCTGTCCACCTCTGATCTGCTTCAATGTACGCTGATCTCCATATCCACATTAAGACATCATTTGTGGAGTAATAACACACAGGAATGCATTCATTCTCTTTCTTGCTAAATGTTTTTTTTTATATAACATTTGTAACTCCTCATCTGTCTGCTTAATTCAATCACCTTAGCAGAGCTAAAATACTTTCATGTTTTCATACTTGCTCCTTCTGTTCCACTTATCTGGTCAAAAAAATAACTTTCAGATAACTCTGTGTCAGCTTCCTTATCTCTGCCTTTATCCCGCTTCATCCTGTGCATTTGTGATCTTCTGATGACGTAATCAGGGAAAATTCCTGGATAAACATTCTCCAGGTCTTCAGTTGCCTGCATCTCCACTGGCTTTTCAACTAGAATAGGCAGCACGCCTACCAGTGAATCAGCTATATTATTTGCAAATACAAATTTTATTCCTGGAGCTGAGAGTTAGGGGTCCAGTACTCCTACCACACATTCTACACTCTTGTCTGGACTCTCTAGCCTCACTTTACATAACTGAGCATTTTTTTTGCCTCACTATGAATTCCTGTTCCCAGCACATTTTCTGGCAATAGTCTTTCAAGTGTTCGTAAAGCCTCACCCATCAGCATCACAGACTGAAAATATCCTGCATCAATTAATATTGGAACCTCCTTACCAATTACTCCTGGCCTATGTGAATAAACTTTACCCCTTCCATGTAGATTTTTTAACGCAGATTTAGCATGTCCACTGATCATCTTGTACACTCTGAGGCAGTTGCCTAACTCCCCCTATGCTTTTTGTTACTAGTTCAACGAAACATCCAGGCTTGTCTTGTTATCCTACAGCTGGTTTACTCCTAGCTCACCAACACTGTGAATTTGTGTGGCCATCTTAATTACAATGAAAACACCATAGTATTTAAACTTCTTTGTCCCTCTCCAGGTTTTCTTTATTACCGTGGTAAATTATCCTTACGTTTTACACTGTGATCTAGCTTTCCCTTTGTACGTGAGGATATCTCTTTGCTCCAATTTCTGTCCCTCAGAGATCAGAACTGGTTCTGGAAAGCAAATCAAGTTTATGGACCAGTTCATAATCATCAGCCATTTCAGCAGCTAACCTTGCTGTTTACACTCTTTGCTCTTCCACCTGAGTCTGCACTACTACAGGGAGTGAAGTTTTGAATTCCTCCAAATACTAACCTCTCTAGGGGCAATATAGCTTTGCCTTAATTTTAAAGCTCTTATCCAACTATCGAAATTAGTCTGTTTGATCCTTAGAAACTCAGTGTAGGTTTGGCCAGGATCCTCATTAGATTACTGAAAAGTTGCGTATGTTGACTTAATGTTTTTTTTAAGCTCTTCAGACTCCCCAGATACCTCCTCTGATAGGAATGTGATTACCTCACCAGTCCTACCTACAAGTTTCGTTTGGATCAACAAAACCCACATTGCCTCTGGCCACTGCATTTGTTGAGCCAACTTTTCAATTGAGACGAAAAGGTCATCATATTCTTCTCATCAAGTTGAGGCAATGCTTGAACATGAGCAAACCAATTCTCACTAGGCTTCTGACTACCAGGGGTTGCTCATCTGCACTCTCTTCCTCACTAAGCGCACCCTCAGTCGTTATCTCCAGTGTTTAACACTGACTTCCCTTTTTAAGTGTCAGTTTTTGCTATTCAAAAGCTCTCTCTTTCTCTCTCCCCTGCTGCTTTCTCTTTTGCCATTCTTTCTTTTTACTCTCTGTTCTGCTGCTCTCTCTTTTCCCCCTTCTTCTGCATTTTATCGAAAGTTAAATGTTCCACTTTGGCTGCCCTTTCCTTATGTCTCGCCGCTAACTCAAGGTGTTTCATTTGCAATTGAATTCTTGCCATCTCTACAGATTCTGATGGTTTCTCCAGCAAGTTTAATTGACGAGCTACTGCTGTAATTACCTCTCCTTTCCTCACAGAAGCAGTCAGTTCCGATTCCAGCTTCTCTGCTAATTCTTGCAAATTGGTCTTATTCACTTTTCGTAAAATATCCAAAGTCACTGCATGCATACCTAGGAAACGTTTGGCGACTGAAATAACCATTACTATTCGAAGCTTTGTCAACCCAGTCAAAAGAATACCCGAACTAAAGGCACGAGCCCCTGCTACTCGCTATTGAAAATCTAGCAATGAGACCCAATCTCTTATGGACGAGGCTAGACCACTCAAAACGTTCTTAAGCAAGCAGCCCAGAGCATAACTTGGCAGTTTGTTTTGGTAATTACCCAATGAAAATTACCCGGAGTAATTTAGCTCGGGTGACTACTAGATTTTAAATCAGAGAAAAACGCTATTCACAAAATTACACAATGAAACACAAAGAACAGAATAAAGAACCCCTACAGAATTCAACTGATCCAGCTAGACTTAATTATGCTATTCCAAATACACACAATAGTCCCAATAATCAAACTCACTTGAAATAACGTCTTAATGGAATGCATGTTTCCAGGTTGAAGCTAAATGGCAGAAAAGAGACAGAGTTTCCACACATCTCCCAGTTGAACTTCCCAGTTTAAGACTCAACTGAATACTGCTCAGCTCAAATCAACTCAGCTCGCTCAGCTAAAAGAGCTGACAACTCCCCGTTCATTATCCCAGTCACTTCAAAAGCATGACCACTTTGGTCTGTAGTTTCATCTGTTTACATCTGTTGTTGTGGTTCTGTTCGCCGAGCTGGAAGTTTTTGCTGCAAACGTTTCGTTCCCTGGCTAGGGAACATCATCAGTGCTATTGGAGCTTCCTGTGAAGCGCTGCTTTGATGTTTCTTCCGGTATTTATAGTGGTTTGTTCTTGCCGCTTCCGGGTGTCAGTTTCAGCTGTAGTAGTTTGTATGTGGGGTCCAGGTCGATGTGTCTGTTGATGGATGTTCTTGCCGCTTCCGGGTGTCAGTTTCAGCTGTAGTGGTTTGTATATGGGGTCCAGGTCCATGTGTCTATTGATGGAGTTTGTGGATGAATGGCATGCCTCTAGGAATTCCCTGGCTGTTCTGTGTCTGGCTTGTCCTATGATAGTGGTGTTTTCCCAGTCAAATTCATGTTCCTGGTTGTCTGAGTGTATGGCTACTAGAGATAGCTGGTCGTTTCGTTTTGTGGCTAGCTGATGTACATGGATGCGGATTGTTAGCTGTCTTCCTGTTTGTCCTATATAGTGTTTTGTGCAGTCCTTGCATGGTATTTTGTAAACTACGTTAGTTTGGCTCGTGCTGGCTATTGGGTCCATCTAAATAAAAGGCCTCTGAAAATCCCTTTCATGTCTGTACCAAACCAGACTGATCATAGCCTGACCCCGTTTTACTGATGCACTGAAAAACATCAAGGACAGAGTTTACTTGAGCCAATGAACAGCTTTTAGCAAAAAAGAAGGATTGATTTGTGGCAGAGAAGACAAGCTCGCGTTCTGTATGGAGGTCAGAAGCTGGTGGGAATAGCTAATACTGTCAGAGTGAAGCTGATGACAGATTTGTGAACAACATGACGTTCAACGCAAGGTCACACACCAACTGTACATCCAGACGGTGAGAGTTCATACAGAACCTGGCGCTCTCTCTCAACCAACATGGGGGCTCCATAGAGCTCTGTAAACTATCATACAGTCATAGAACCCTATAGCACAGAGACAAGCCCATTAGCACAAAGTGGTTCATACTGATCAAAATGTCCATCCATACTAACCCCATTTCCTGCGTTTGGTCCATATCCTTCTAAACCTTTTCTATCTATATATTTGTCCAAATGTGAAGACGCATATCATGGAAAACATGGTATATCTAATGCTATCCGTGTTTTGTTTTGAAAATAATGAGAGTTGATTGATAACACTCCAGTGTTAATGCAATCACGTTTTTATTCTTTTTGTAGCGTTACAGATTAAACACTTATTTCCTTCACACTCTCCTCATGGTACCTTCACTGCAGGGAATTGTCTGGTGAAACTCCATTACACCGTCTCTCTGAAGCAAGGAGATCATTGATTATAAATGAAAGAAAATAGTGTCTCAAGTACACTCCACAATTGCAGGACGGTGTCTTCACTCTAATACTTTAATCATTTTGTAATGAACGATACTACTCATTATTGTGCTGATTACTTGCTGAGTCATCGAGTCATAGAGGTGTACAACATGGAAACAGATCCTTCGGACCGACCCCTCCATGCCGAGCAGATATCTCAATCCAATCTAGTCCCACCTGCCAGTACCCGACTGCTCTGTAGGGATTCTGTTAGTGCCTCATGATCAAGGACATCCAGCTCCTTTTCACCAAGAGCACTTCCCATCATCTCGCCTTCTCATAAATACAAAATGAGATGGATGGCATTTTTTGCCAATCATTTATTTGCTTTATGAAGCAAAGTCACACCAACAGCAAGATCACTGTTGCCATTGGAGTTGATTGCAGATACTGAGGAGGCGATGATCCAGCTGTATTATCTCTGA
Source organism: Hemiscyllium ocellatum (assembly GCF_020745735.1). Classification (NCBI taxonomy): domain Eukaryota; kingdom Metazoa; phylum Chordata; class Chondrichthyes; order Orectolobiformes; family Hemiscylliidae; genus Hemiscyllium; species Hemiscyllium ocellatum. The sequence goes on along the minus strand of NW_026869151.1, from coordinate 25,354 downwards.
GTATGAATCCAGGGAATCAGGTAATGACCCAGACACCGGATCCGAATCCCACAACGGCTAATGTTGGAAACTGAATTCAATAAAATATCAGCAATTAAGAATCAAATGAAACAATGAAACCATTGTCGATTGTCCTAGCTGGCACCCTCATACCCTTCAGGAAAGGTAATCTACCTTCTTCAGCTGGTCGGGCTTACATGTAACTCCACAGAAATGTGGTTAACTCTCAGTTGCAGTTTGAAATAGCCAAACCCGCCACTCATTTATGTCAGTCACTACAAAGCCTCAAAGAAATGAAACCACATGGACCTCAGCACTGACTACTTACAGCCCACGGATTGCAGTGGGTCAGGAAGGCAGCTCATCAACACCTTCTCAAGGACAATGAGGAAAGGGAATTAAATATTGGCCCAGCATCCCATTAATACATAAAAGAAGCTGATCACACTCAGGGAAAAGAGAAAAACAGACACAAAATCTTTAAACAGGAACTTTGACATATACCTTACATGGACATTATTATCAGTAATATGGGAACAGGAGAAACATAAGTAAGGTTTAATTTCATTTTTTATTTCCATCCCAGCTGATCATCAACAATCTCTTTGCTTCTTTCTCTCTATCTCTCTCTTTCTCCATCTATTCAACTCAGTCCTTCTCCATTTCACACAGATGTCGGTGTCACCAACATCAATCACGCTATTTCCCAACTGTGTTCAGTTCTGATGTATGGTCATTAGAATCGAATTGTCAATTCTATTTTTCTCTCGACCCGAGGAGGCTGCCAAATCTGCTCAGTTTGTCTGGCACTTTCTCGTTCTTTATTGTTTCTGATCTATTGCATGATTCTTTGCTTTATTTAACCTTTAATTTTGTTATTACTTGGAATGTCTGCATCACTGGCAGGGGCAGCATCTTCTGTTATTTACTGTGAGGTCATTCTTTCAGGCAGTACAGAAGCAATCACATTGCTGTGGGACTCACATAAATCTGAAGCCAGACCAGATAATAAACACAAGTTCTATTTAACAAAGGACATCAGTGAAATAGATAAACGTATGGACAAAATGCTGGAAGTGTTATGGGTTTTATTTCCAATTCCTGTCTTTTGTATTTACTTTCTGACATTGTCTGTGGTAGGATGTGGAATAGCATCTTTCTGTGTAATAACCTGTGCATCTGAATTACATTTCTTCTGACATTACTGCGCTGACAGCGTGTTTCTGTCATGAAGTTATTTTAGAGACAAGAACAAAGTTGCAATCGAAATATTTGCAACTGAAAGAGTGCTTAAAGGAGAGGTGTAACGATAATGTCTGAATTTTACCAAAGCATAGATAATGGTTTATAAAGCGTCAGCGTTGAAGCCAAGATTGTGACTGGGCATATAATCGAGCTGGTAGTGGATAGGTTTTGTGATGGACAGAATACCGAGACATAAATGAATTTTACTTATTTAAGTTCGGTATTGTGAACAGTCTCGTTCTCAGATGTTTGTGAGGGCGGGGGTGTGGGCGGTTCTGAAATTTGGGGGTAATCAATGGAATTTGCGTTTGAAACTGAAGACAATAGTTTCTGTCTTTGTCAAATATAGATAACAGAAATAGTAACGAAGTTCGCCATGTTTGAAGAGATTAATAAATGGATAGAGATGAAGAAACTTACCAGGAACACCAACAATAGCGAGGATAGGATAGTAACCCGCCTGGATAATCAGCAGTGCACCATATATCCGATCTGGTAATGTTGACCAAGACGAGGAAAAATAGTAAAGACCATCAGATAAACTCCTGTCCATTGTTGCAGCATTCCAGTCTAATGTTCTCAGATTCTGATCCATTAATGGATCATTCCAGACTATTCTCAGATGTTTAAATCTCCTTTATCTGTCTCTGCAGCTGCTAATCCCTTTGAGCGTTGGAGTTGGTACATCTGCTGCTACAATGGCATAAACCATTGCAAGAGGCCCCTTACTAATAGGAGACGGAAAACATCCAGTGACACAACTGTGATCCATGGAGACTAGCATCGATCACAGTCACTGAACAAACAGCTCCATTTAACCCCTTTCAGTATGGTTCCTGCAGTTCACAAAACTACTGGACTGGATTGAATTTTGGCACCATTGGTTCTTGATCATATTTCCCATCACCCATTGCTCTCGTGAAGTTAGCAGTGAGGGAGAATGATGCATGTTTTCTTACCGTAGGCTAGATGATTCTGCTGCGTTGTCCATTTACAATACTGTAACCGGCTGAACCTCGCACCACCACCACCCTCAAAAAGCACAACCTACATGCTGTTACCGTGCAGATCTCTCCTCGACTAGAACAGGCACCAGCCAATATGTTTATAGTGGATATATTTGCACTCCAATACATCGGAAATGTGAATTTGCCTGGGCATTCCTTTAATTGGTCTAATAAGGCAATTTTGTATCTTCAACATTCAATGTGCTTCAGCACTTTTTAAATATAAACTCACAAACACCTTAACACACTTTATTAAGCACAATTTTCTTCCCATTCTCCTCATGGTAACATCATGCCAGGGTTTAGTCTGGTGAAACCCCTTTGCTGATTAAACCTGTACACAATACATCTAACAGTCTCTCAATAAAACACTATCATTGGGAAAGATACATTTATTCTGGTACTTTAATCATTTTGCATGACCAGCCACATATCATTTACTTCCTGCTATGTAAAAAATCTATTTGTGACTTATGACCAAGCACATCCAGGTCTGTTTCAACAACAGCATTTCCCAACCTTTCCCTATTTAATGAACATAAACGTGAATGATGATATTTGCTGTTCATATCTGAAATATCTTGCAAAGAGCTATTGGCCAAACACTGATCCTTCTGATACCCCAAAGCCTTCACTCCAGATAATTATACTACTCTCTCCATTCCCTCGATTATCCAACTTTTAATACATTCGGTGTATTCCACCCCTACCTACCCATGGACTCTAACATTCTCTACTCACCTCTATTCAACCATGTCAACCGTCTTTTGAAAATTCAAATACTTCATTTCCACTGGTTCTCAATTATCGATGTCACAACGGACAACCTCCACAATATCCAGCAGGTTTATCAAAGATCAAGATAATTTCCCCTTCCTGAATCTAGATTGACTCCTCCGAATCATGACGTTATTTTCTAAGTGTCTAGTTGTCACATTCCTCACAAAAGGTTCCAATGTTTTTCTTACAGCTTACATCAAGCTAACCACTGTTTAGTTTGTTGTTTGCTCTCTCCGTCCTGTTTTAAATATTTAGGTTTACAATCGGTGCTTTCCAGTCTGGAGGATCCTTTCCAGAATCTAACCAGCTTTGAAGAATAATCAGTAATTTGTTCACTAGCTCTCCTGCCACCTCCTCAATACTCTGGGATGTAGCTCATCAGATGCAGCAATATACAAGCCTTAAATTCAGTGATGTTTTGAAAGACGTACCTTTTATTAAGTCTAATTTCCTGCTGTTCCCCATTTTCACCAGTCACTCTGTTCCCCTGTATTTCTGGAAGTTTCTTTCTGTATCTTCCTCAGGGAGATGGACACAATATGTTGCTCTCAGCGGACAGATTGGTTCTGTCAGCCAGTGAATATATCGGAGGACTGCACTCCAGTGATGATGGATATGTCATTCACTCCTGCCTGGAAAGTTCCAGAATTAATCCAGTTGAATTCATGTTGAGCATCAGCACAGTCCTGTCACAGGTGTGAGGCTACACAGTATACTGAAGGAGGGGACACAGCTCAGTGAACACCTCAATTTTGGTTTCATACCTGACACCTGGTCCAACTTAGACAAATGTCCCGGGAAATCCCAGGAAAGATAATGCACTGTCCTGCACCACCCTATTGTTAGAGCTTCCCTTCTGTGGAGCCTCATCTCCATTTGCTTACCATGGACCCAGACACTCTGTAAATGCAGTGTACAGAATGGGGTCACCAGACCCAGCAGATGACAATACAAACCCGAGATAAGCATCCACAGAAACTCCATTGATTTTCCAATGACAGGAACGAGTCAATTCCCCACACGGAACGTGCACGCGCTCAGTGTTGAAAACTATTTCCACTCCTGAGTTTCTCTTCCTGGCTGAGAAAGCCATTACATCTCTGCACACTTCCACACTAACAGTTTCTCTCTCCAAAGAAGTAGTTGACATGTAACATTACCTTTCTCTACATCTCAGCAACTACAAGGGCAGCACTAGTATTGCTAATGAATTTGATCATCACACTCAGAGAAGAGAGATAGAGGGAACCTATCTCACTTTAAACAGGGACAAGTCTAAATGGATGTAATATTCAGGAATATGGGAAAACGGGGAAATGTGAGAATAACTTGCCATTTTGTTTTCCTTTCAGTTCATCATCAGCAATTCCTTTGCTCACTTTTTATTTCTTTTTCTCTCTTTTTCTGGCAATTTCTCCACCCATTCGATTTAAACCTGGCTCCCACCTCTCTCTCCAACCTAACCATACATGATACCAGGATAAATAATATTATTGCCCAGTTTGCTTTCAGTTGTGAAGGAGGGTCACTGGACTCCAACCGTTATCTGCATTTCTCCTGACAGAGGCTGCCATACCTGCTGAGATTCTCCAACACTTTCAGACGCTGGAGAATTTTATTTTCGATCTCTAGCACCCACCGTTCCTTGGTTTATTTTCACCTTTCATGCTGTTGTTTTTCGGGATGCCAGCATCACGGGCAAGGGCAGCATTTGTTGTCCATCACTAATGGTCTGTGACTACGTGGCCATTTGTCAAGACAAAATGGAACCCACAATGTTGTTGTGGGTCTGAAGTCCCACTGAGTTCAGACTGGGTAATAATGTTAAGTTTCTTAGCAAAGACTATCAGGGAAATAATAAAAATAAATCTTAACGGTTTCTGGTTTCCATGAATGAAATTAGGTTTCATGCCATTTTTTTTCATTCGAATTTAAGCTCTGTCATCGGCTGTGGTAGGATTTTAAACACTGCCTTGGAGTCACAGCCCGTGCCACTGAATTACCCGTCAGTTACATGATCACTCTGTAACTTCTCTGTTTGGGAATTGCCTTGTTCCTTCTGTTAGAGACAGCTCAAGATCTTCTCTCCTATTACCATTTGGTTAATACCATTGAAATATTTACAGCACCTTCCCCTGTGAGGAACAATGTAAAATACTGGTGTAAATTATCTGTCTGTTCCCTGTATCCAGTTCCCCAGTCACACCCTCCAAATGTCCTCAATATACTTTCCTGACTTTCTTTATACCAAAGATCACACACACCTCTTTAACTCTTCTCACATACATGGAAAAGCTCGTGCTGCTTGTTTTTATATTTCTTGCCAATTTGCTTACATCACATCTTTTCTTCCCTTTTCTTCGCTTTCTATATTCATACAATCATATCACATACAAACACACCCTTTGGTCCAACTTGTCCATGACGGCCAGGTTTTCGAAACGAAACTATTCCCATCAGCTTGCATTTGGCACATATGCCTCGAAACGGTTCGCATTTATATGTTTGTCCTAATGTCTTTTCAATGTTGGAGCTGTACCTGCATCTGCCAGTCTTCCTCTGGCAGCTCATTCCATAAACACATCACCCTCTGTGTGAAAAAAAGAAGTTCCCTCTTCCCCCCTTTTAAATCTTCCCTCTTCCAGCATAAACCAATGGCTCAATGATTTAATTTTCCTTTCCTGTGGAAACGATCTTGGCTTTTCACCCTGACCATGCCTCCCCCGATTTTGTAAATTTCTATAATGTCACCCCTCAACCTCCTACACTCCATCTGATACTAACTTCAAGAACAAGCATTGCAAGTTAAGCACTGAAAATTTGAATCAATGTTAAAAGTAACGGGTAAACAGCCCTCAGCCCAAACTTCGTACTGTCATTTGTTTTTTTCTTTATGTAACAATACTAAGGAAGCATGAAAATCTTACTGGTGCCAATAAACCGGCAAGCACCTGAATTCCTTTGTCTGATTCCTCTGATAATTTCTCCAGTGAAATTGTATCTCAGGCCATATCTATGTAATTCTACATCTTCAACATTCTCCCTCCTGGCCTCCATATGGCTTTATGTGGTTGTGTTTTCTTTATCTTGCACTCAATAGAGAGAACCCCTATCCTCATTCTCATCTTAATTTAAACTCATTTCATATCATGTTCTCGTTCACCACAGCTAAAATCCTGTTCATCTGTTGTCACACCCTCAGTTCCCTGTCACCTACCCCCCACATCTGGCAAGGAAATAAAATGCCCAGTTTCCAATCCTTTTCAGTTATAGAACATAGAACATAGAACATAGAAGGATACAGCGCAGTACAGGCCCTTCGGCCCTCGATGTTGCGCCGACCGAGTCCTACCTAACCTATACTAGCCCAATAACTTCCAAATGCCTATCCAATGCCCGCTTAAATGAACATAAAGAAGGAGAGTTCACCACTGATACGGGCAGGGCATTCCATGAACTCACAACCCGCTGTGTGAAGAATCTACCCCTAACATATGAAGAAGTGTTCACTGGACCTGCTTAGTTTCTTCAGCTATTTGTGTTTTTCAACATTATCCAAAGATGTGTGTCGAATCTGCTCAAAAGCCCTGTCCAGCACAGAGCGCTGTACATTGGGAAGTGAACAAAAACGCAAAGTGCACAGGTTCATTGGCTCTGAAACGACATAAGGCTGGCATCACTGACACGGCAGAGGTCTTAATCATGGTCAGGAAGAAAAACAGAGGAAAAAACATTCACTTCAAACATAGAAGATGGTATTACTGGAAAGAAAATGATTCAGTTTAATATGTTAATGTATCTGAGTAATGTAACAAATTGGAGGCGTGGCATCAGGGTGAGATCCTCAGCAGAATGAGATTATGGAACTGGATGCGCTCTCACATCAGAAACCAGGTTAAGTCACTGAGTACAGGGCTGATGGGTGAACGGGTCTCGGTGTGAACTGGGGGGAAGTCAGTAGAATTGAGTTGCAGGTATTACAGCTCACATTGGGTTATCATGTGATGCTGTAGATCTCAGCAGCAGCCACAACAGAATTGCTTTCAAACACAATCCATAACTTTTACCCCAGGATAATCCATCACTATCCCATTATTAACAAGCCGATCTATGGTTCAGTGACGAGTTTGGGGGAACATGCCAGAGTCAGAACCATGTGTATCTAAACCTGATGACAATCCATTAAAGCTACCGCACTTGACTGTTTACATTCCAAACAGCAGAAGTACCATCTGATGGAGAGGGGGAAATGATCCCAAGACAAACTGATATGATCGAAACTCTGTAGTCAAGCCACATCCAATCATCAATGTCGATGGACTATTAAACCACTTACAGGAGGAGAGGACTCCAAAAATATCCCTAGCCCTGCACATCAGTGTACAAGACAAAGTTGTAGTATTTGCAACATCCTGATCCAGAAGTGTTGAGTCGATGATCCACCCCATCCTCCTCAAGATGCCCACAGAATCACAGATGCCAATCTTCAACCAAATTGATTCGCTGCACGTGACATGAGGAAACGGCTGAACGCAGTAGATATGAGGACGGCAATGGACCCGGACACCATTCCTGCAATAGGAATGAAGATTGTGCTGCACAACAAGCCATGTCGCTGGGGAAGCTGTTTCAATCCAGCTCCAACTCCGACATCTGCCTGGCCAAGGGGAAAGTTCCTCAACAATATCCAGTCGCACAACAAGGGAATGACTATAGTCTAACCATTTACCACGCCCTCAGTCCCGTCACGATTATCACATTGGTGGAAGCGCTTTTTAACCGAGCTGTTAAGCAGCACAGAAATAATGTGCTCAGTGTGGTTTCCGATAGGTACCCATGTGGAGATGGTGCTGTTGTGCAAATGTCACTGGATTACTGGTCCAGACTGGGATAATGCTCTGGCAGCTGGTGGAAGTTAAAAACAATTAACAAAATATCGAGACATAAAATCTGGTGCTAGTAATATTGGCCTTCAATCTAATGTCCATTCTAAACATCTGTTCCTGCCCCAATGTACTTTCAGGAAGTGAATCTCCCCTGCTTCCTGGTCTGGCCTACAAGTGTCTCCAGACACACAGACATGTGATAAACTCTGCAATGGTCTCTGAAACGGCCAAGCAAGACACTCAATTGCATCAAATTGTTCTGAGTTCTTAAAGGATAAAACCAGACAGAACACCGGCAACCAGCTTGGTTTTGGAAAAGGGAACGGGAAACACAGTCCTGTCAACCAGACAGATGCTGCCTTCTTAATGTTTAAGAGATTGTGACAACAATGACAGAGCTTTCCCCCAGACTGCACAGAAACATCAGGAAGGGAGCAGGGTATTAGACACTTTTAGCTTTCCTTGTTCTAGCTCATGGAGACAAGTTCACTTTTATAACCCTAGTTAATACATTCTTCAGAAGCTCATCAATTCATGGTCTTATGCTGCTCAATGATTGACCGTCCAACCCATACAGTCACAGAAGCACTGGCTCTGTACTGTCATAAATACAGCACGATCTACATTAGTTCCACTTTCGAAAATGAGGCCCAGAGCCATGTATGTTATGGCACTTCAAGGGCACGACCACGTATTTATTAACGGTTGTGAGGTTACCTGCCCTCTCAGGAAGTGCATTCCTGATCCCAACAGACTCTGGATGAAAACCAGTCGTCAAATCCTCACTAAACATCAAACCCTTCACTTTAAGATGGTACTCTCTTGTTCTTCGCCCTTTGATTGGAAGGAACAGCTGCTGTCTATCTATCCTGTCCATGCCCCTTGTAATCTTATCCTTCTAAAGCACATCCCTCTCAGTCGTCTCTGCTTCAAAGTAAACAACCCAAGCTGATCTAATCCATCCAAGGGAACATCCTGGTGAATCTCTACTGCACCCTGTCCAGTGCAATCACATACTTCCTGTTTTGTTGCTCCCATAACTGATCATAGTATTTCATTTGGCCTCACCAAAATTCCACATAACTCTTGTAATCTGTGCCCCCATGAATAAAGGCTATGTTTATGGTTGCTATGCTTTGTCAACTTGTGCATTAACTTGTTTAATCACATTCGGGATGTTTCCAGCACCCTCTGAGCTTACTAGTGTGCTGCTATTCATTGAGTCCTCCCCTGTGTGGTTCCTTCTTCCAAAATACATCACCTCATATTTATCACCGTTACATTCCATTGGCCATTGATCCACCCATTTGATCATTCCATCTGTACCTTCCTGTAATATAAGGCCTTCTTCCTCACTGCCAAACAACCAGCCAAACTTTGTGTCAAACGCAAACTCACCCTAACCCCCTCCAAATTCACAGCTGCATCATTTATGAATGCTACAAACAATAAGGTTAAAAATCACACAACACCAGGTTATAATCCAACAGTTTTATTCGCACGACATGCTTTCGTAGCGCTGCTTCTTCATCGCGTGATTTTGCTGTTCGAAATGTCATGCTTAAATAAACAGTTGGACTATCATCTCACGTTCTGCAATTTTTTTTCCAAACCAGCCCAACACTGGCATCTCCGAATCACAAATAAAATGGGACACAGCACTGATCCCTGTGGTACACGATTGGATACTGGTCTCCAGTCAAACAAACAGATTTCTACCAGCAGACCTTCTGTCTCCTACCACTAAGTTGATTTGGATACAACTTGGCAAATTACTAATGAGTCCTACATTTTCCCTGGTTATTCTGCTCCAGTTGACGTACCTGTAGAATATTTGGGGAGTCTCCTTCATCTTTCCTGCCAGCAGGTTTCCATGTCGCTGTATTAGTCAGTCCCCTTCAAATGAAGAATTGCCTTCTAATTGCAGTCTGAAATTGTCTATCCTTTACCTGCAATAATTTGCCTTAAATGTAGAGTAGACGGCCAGAGAAAAATCCTGTTTATTTCCACCTTGTCATATGTTTAGTGACTTTTCTAAATTTCACTGTGATCACCTCTCATTCTTTGAAAATGTAAAGAACACAGGCCGAGTTTCCACATAAGGCAATCTAACCATCTGAGGGATTAATCTGGAGAATATCCATTGCACACCCTCCGTGGCCATTATATTCTTTCTCAGATTGGGTCACCAACACTGGACTCAATACTCTATGTACAGTTTCATTAGCAAGCTGTGAAACTGCTTCAGCATGACCTTCCGACAATGTTCTGATTGTCTTAAATGAAGGCGAACCTGACTTTAACTTTTCACTTTTATATATTACTCCAATTACCATTTACATTACATTATTTATGAATTCACTGCATGAGTTCTTATAAAAATGCCTTCTGACAATCGAAATACGCCATTTCTATTTTGCAATAAACAAGTTCAAATCATTCTGAAGTCTGTCAAATATGAAGACTCTGTCAGAATCTGTCAGTGTATACTGATTCTCTCCAATGTTCCTGATAATGTCTAAATATCCAATATCAGATCCTACATAATAGGTTCCATCAGTTTACCTACAGATGTCAAGTTAATTGGTCTGAAGTTCTCCACACTATCTCTTCTTCCCTTTGCAGATGCTTGAATCCCTTCCACTTATCTCCAACGCTTGAAACACATTTACTAACTTCAGCCTCGGCAGAATGTACAGGAAAATAAAACAGTCATGTACAGCACAATAAATGCGTCTATTGCTGATTTATTTCTAATATTTTGATACGAAGTACAACTGGCTCATCAGACTTAGCAATGCTTAATCCAGCTGCAATACTACTATGCTAGCCGTCAACTATTACCTTGTTACTGATCTGAATTGACTTTATGTCTTTAGTTCCAAGTTCCATGTGGTCATTTGGTATTACTCAGCGATTTTATGGATCTTCCTCCGTGATGACAGATGCAAAGGAACTGGTTATTTTCTTGGCCATTTCCCTGTTCTCCTCAATAACCTCTCCTCTCCTGATTACAAAATTCCACATTTGACCCTGCTTTTATTTTGTTTTCTTTGCAATACAGATTGTAGATTTATGTAGTCTTTGTGTTTTTCTTTCACAGAATCATTGAAAGCCCACTGTGCGGAAAAGGCCTTTTGGTTCAGCAAGTCCACCCTGCCGCTCCGAAGAGTAACCACCCAGACCCATTCCCATCCAATTCTACATTTTGCGGCATAATCTACACATCCATGAACACTTTGCACAAATAAGCATGGCCAGTTCAACTAACCTGTAATTCTTTGGACTGTGGGAGGAAACCGGAGCACTAAGAGGAAACCCACGCAGTCTCAGGGAGAATATGCAATCTCCACACAAACAAATTTCTGAGAATTCTCTGGTTGCCACAATGTCTAAAATTCTTCTGAGCTCACTTCGTATGATTAATATCATCTTTAATTTATTATGTTAACCTCCATGAAGTCATTTGCCCTTTCTTTGGTGATTCTACAAAAGAAATAGACATATTTTTCAGATATTGCAGGTTTTCTGTAGATCTCCTGGTCCTGAACAGGTGGATCCAAGAACACAGCAAGAGGCGAGAGACGATATTGCGGGGGCCCTGGCTGATCTTTTTCCATCACCGCTGTCCATGGGGGAGGTCCCAGAAGACTAGAGGGTCGTGAACGTTGTGCCCTTGTTCAAGGAGGGCGGCGAAGAAGAACCTGTAAACTATAGACCAGTTAGCTTAACAAATGTGACAAGTAATTTCCTTGAGAAGGTTCTGAGAGATAACATAGACATGCATTTGAAAAGACACGGTTTAATAAGGAGCAGTCAGCACTGCTTTGTGCATAGGGTATCGTGGCTCATATTTCTTTAGCGTTCATTTGAGGAAGGGACCTCAAAAGGTGGTAGGTTGGGAGACGAAGTATATCTAGGTTTCAGAAAGGTCTTTGATAAGATTCCACATAATAGGCTGCTCAGAAAGGTTCGATAGCATGGAATTCAGGGGGATCTGCCAAATTGGATACTCAATTGGCTTGATGGGAGAAAGCAGAGGCTAATACTCGAAGGATGCTGATTGGACTGGAGGCCTGTGACTAGTGAAGTGTCTCAGGGGTCGGTACTGGGTCTATTACAGTTTGTTATCTATATCAATGATTTGGATGAGTATGTACAAAGCATGATTAGTAATTAGGATGATGACAATAAAAGAGGCAGTACTGTGAACAGTGAGAAAGATTATCAGAAATTGCTGCAGGACTTTTATCAGCTGGGGAAGTGGGCCGAGAAATGGCAAATAGAGATTAATATAGATATATGTGGGATGTTGCATTTTGGAAAGACAAATTCAGGTTGGAGTTTCATGATGAATGTTAGACCCTGAAGGAGTGTAGAGGAACAGAGGGACCTTGGAGCTCAGCTTCGTGGTTCTCTGAAAGTAGTTGTACGTAGACAGGGCAGTGAAAAAGGCTTTTGGCACACTGGCCTTCATCAGTCAGGGCATTGAGTATAGAAGTTGACGAGTTATATTTCTGTTAGACAGGACGCTGGTGAGGCATGCACATGGAGTATTGTGTTCGGTTTTGTTCACTTTGCCATAGGAAGAATGTGATTAAACTGGAAAGAGGACAGAAGAAATTTACAAGGATGTTGCCAGTACTCAACGGTCTGAGTTGTAGGGAGAGTTTGGACCGGCCAGAGCATTTTCCTTTGAGTGTAAGAAACTGAGGGGAAATCGTATAGAAAAGTATAAAATCATGAGATGCATGGATAAGGTGAATGCACTCATTCGTTTTGTCAGTTTTGGCAATCAAGGTCTGGAGGACATCAGGTTAGAGTTGAAAGACAAAAAGGATCCTGAGCGCCAACGTTTTTATGCAGAGGTTGGTACACATATGGAATTAGAAGACAGCGGTTTGGTTGAGGCACGTACATTAACAACGTTCAAAAGGCATTTAGACAAATACGCGGATACAAAAGATTTAGAAGGATCAGGGGCAAGGGCAGGGAAATGGAATTAGTAGGATGGACATTTTGGTCGGCACGGACCACTTTTGTCCAAAGGGCCTGTGTCCAAGCTGCAGGGATCCACGATTCTATGACTCTAACAACCATTGTGTGTCTACCACTTCATGCTCAAGCATTCTATATTGTATACAGGCGCCGTGTAGAATACAACATATTAACGTCTCTCGTCCTCAGAGCAAGGTTACTAATGAGTCCTTCTGACCACACAGCAACAAATCGAAAATAACCTGCTTTCTTGTTTGAGTCACAACATACTCTTCAAACAACCTGTTTTACGATTATGAAATTTATTTTTCACAACATTAGCAGTTACTTAGTTAACGCAGTTTAGATGCAATTTAAGATCATTCAATATTACTGTAGCACCCACAGTATTTGCATCTCTAATTTCCAGAGTATACAATGCACAGAATTTGCACGAGAGCATTAGTTTAGATACAATGCTTGCTTCTCCTTCCTATTTGTAAGATCCACCCAAACAGATTCTGTGGAATCTGAGGGATAGGGTCTGTGGCGTTATTAGTGATAGACTTGGCAAGACATTCGGGGAGGGTCACCTCGACGCTGACATGATCTGAAGAAATGACCAGCATCACAGGACAAGCATCAATATCCTCCCCACTCTGTCAGGTTAACTGTTACCGTACTCTCTCTGCTGCCTCACACTCACTACCTGTGATAGCACCTACCCCCTAACAAGGCTCACACTCTATCTCCAAGTAAGGCTCACGCACTACCACTCTCACTATGGAATTCAGCACTTTTCCCACGCCACCCCCACGCCGCGCGCTCTCTCTCCCTCCACTATACTCCCAACACTAACAACGCTGCATGGATACAACACTGTGGGCTAACTCCCTCCGGACACCAAACCATTCCCCTCCCCCTCCACCTACACCAGCTCTAAGAGCAGGGCCACACACACCCACCATCACTCCTCCCCGCTGTTCACTCATTCCAGGAGAAACGGACTGTAATCGGAGAGAAAGGGCCAAGCCAGATGGTGGAGCACCCGATATCTGATCCATTCTCCACCCCCTCCCCCCGCGCCATGTGAGGAGGACCCTGGTACGAGCCAGAGTGGACCGGGACGTGTCGTATGGAAATTACGTGACATCCATGTCCCTCCAACTGAGTAAAAAACAATGATCAGTGAAGGGCAATTCACACTTTAACCATTCTGTCTGTTCTCACAATTTTCTTTCTCTCAAAACGACAAATATCTCATTGCAGAGAGATACAGACACAAAAATATTCAGAGACATATGTAAACACGCTAACATACTGACACTCACAGTACATACACGGAGATAGAACCGCACACAAGTAGTGGCATACGGAGATAGACAGTCATACACAAATAGGCACAAGCACAAGTAAAACACACAGGCTAATGCACAGATAAACCAATGTCAGCACATAAATGCACAGACAGACACATGAACAAACACACACAAGTACACATATGGACGCACAGAGACACTGATACTAGTGCTTATAAGACAGAATAGATACTTTTTGATGAACAAGCATGTCAAGACTTACAGAGAGTAGTCAGGAAAATGATGTTGAGAAACCTCTAAGTCAGTATTAAATGGCATTCCGAGTCGATGGGCCGAATGGCCTAATTGTGCGTTTTTAATGCTCGTGTAGTGTCATGCTATCAGTTATTCTCTTCCTGGGAGAGGAACAGAGAATGAGTTCCATACATATTTGATTGAAAAGAGTCAGTGGTCCTATTGGACAGGTTTAGAGGGCTGAATGGTTTATGTCTATGCATAATTATTCTGTCCTTGTGTTTCAAAAGACGTGGCGATTACATGTTAGGTTAACACAGTTTAATATAACGGGTCCCACCCTGAAATAAGGTCGCCCCATTTCACTTTAGTGTTGTACTATCTGTAGGGTTCTCATCCTCAGGGAGCAGTGAAGACTCGGTTTTTGAAGATATTCAAGACTGAGCTCGACTGACTGTCCTGATCTTTGCTGGACAGGACAGCCAATATTTATTGGGAACAGACAGGAGACGGATGGTCAAACACAATGGGATCAGCCATGAGAATTCTGACTGGTGGCGCCGAATGGTCAACTGCTGCCCCTATCCCTCAATCCACCTCTCGATGCTGTTACAGGGATATATTGCTGCCAAAACCCCATGTATTGTGCCCTCCATCCACCCGTCGAAGCTGGGATTGAGATAGGGGACCACCTCATTCAGCCAGTCATTATCGTTACCATGAGACTGAAGGAGACCATCCTGCCTCTTTAACGAGTAACAGAGAAAAATGGAACGAATCATTTTAGCTCATTGAGTACATTTTACTGCACAGCAGGCCATTTAAACTGCCTGAACTGCTACACAGGAAGCGGTTGCTAACAGTCAATAGAGAGAAGATGTAAATGCTTATTTTCACATTACAAAGCTGTAACTGGTGGAGTGCCTCAGAGATCACTATGGGATAATCAACGATCAATATCTGTATCAAAGATCTGGAGGAAGGGACTGAATATATCAATGCCCAATTAGCTTAAACACCAAGCTGGTCATCTAGTATGCCATCAAATGAATGTCATGTGTCATCAATGTGATATAGGCAAAGGGAGGTTGGTGAGCAAACCTTCAGCAGATATAGCATAATGTGAGTTGTCAATTTTGGATGGAAGGATAAAACAATGTTAAACAATTTAAGTGGAGAGAGAATACAGAACTCTGTGATACAGACGGTATTCATGGTCCTGGTACATGAATCATATGTAGTTAGTCTGCACTTTCAGTAAGTGATTTGAAGCTAAGTGGAATAGTTGTGTTTCTGTCAAAGGGTACCAGATTTAATCAGGAATGTTTTACTACATCTGTACCGGTAAAAGTGAGGAGTGCAGATTATGGAGATCAAAGTCGAACAGTGTGAGGCTGGAAAAGCACAGCCAATCAGGCAGCATCCGCGGAGCAGGAGAATTGGCGTCACGGGTATAAGTCCTTCATCAGGAATGTGCCGTAAACATCGAGTCTCCTGTTCGTTGGGTGCTGCCTGACCTGTTGTTACTTTCCAGAATCACATTTTTCGAGTCTACATCTGTACAGGCATTGCTAAGACCACATATGACACATTATGTGCAATTTTGATCCCTTAACCTAAAAACAAGATAATTGTTTTAGAAGCTTATCAACAATGTTTTGTTAAAATTTTCCTGGAGTGAAGGCCTTTTGTTCTGAAACATTATCAGTTTTGGTATTAGATGAGAAATCTTTTTGAAGCATACACAATATCGAGAAAAATCAGCTGGATACATATTTTCTCTTCTCAGGGGCACCAAAAATATGGAATAAATGTTAAGAATAAAATGTAGTGATTTTCGCACAGATATTTTGAAGACATCAAACGATTTTCAAAAATTAACCATATGCATACCTACATATTATCAAATTATAGAGCAGGAATTTTCTTTTTTTGCTAATGAAAGGCACTGGGTATAACAACAGCAATGATGCACTTGCATATCGTCCATTATTATCCATTCCAGAGAATGTTCACAACGAGCGCACATGGCCCAATTTGGTGTTCAGTTGACATGATTGCATGTTTCAACACAGAGAGGGAGAACAATGTTCCCTGTCAGAGAAGCAGCAACCGATTGATCCCTCTCTGTTATTGTGTTCCACCTGACAACAGTAAAGCCCTGACTCACCGCTACCTGATGAGTCGTAGGGAATTCCTCTTGAGAGATTCATTGGAATCTCCCGACCATCTGAAGCAAAGGGAATTCAGCTAAATCCAACTATTCTGGGTAGAAATCGCATTGCAAGCAGCTTGTCTGAGCAGAATGGGAGGAATGGTGGATCAGTGGTTAGCACTGCTATCTCACAGCACCAGGGTCCAAGGTTTGATTCCAGCCTCGGGCGACTGCCTGTGTGGAGTTTGCATATTTTCCTGTTGTCTGCGTTGGTTTCCTCCAAGTGCTCAGATTTCCTCGTGCAGGTCAGGTGAATTAGCCTTGCTAAATTGACCATAGTGATAAGTGCATTAGCCAGAGGGAAATGGGTCTGGTTGGGTTACTTTTCGGAGGGTCGGTGTGGACTTGTTGGGCCGAAGGGCCTGTTTCCACACTGTAGTGAATCTGGTCTAATAACTTCAGAGGACAGAATAAATTTGGGACTGTCTATCATCTATCCATTTTTTATGAGTTCAACTATTATGACACTCTGGAAGGCTTTCATTTCTCTATTTTGTCTTGAGATGTGTGTGTGTGTGTTTGTGTGTGTGTTTGACATTTTTGTAGAAGATGAGCCAGGCTGACGTTTATATCATTAGTTATATCAACAAACTTTGAAATCTGTTGTAAACAGTGGAGCAGTCTGACTACAAAAGGAAACACTGACCCTTCAACATTGATTGGACCACGAATGACAAATTCTAAAAGGCCTATTGAAGTGGGAATCCCCTTCCCCAGAAGTTTGTGGTGCCTGGATGTTTACATTTATTCAAAGTTGTGTCTGTTAAATATTTGATAGACAAGTAAATGTAGGAAAATGGTGCACGTACAGAAGAAGTACTGCTGAGACCACACTCAGATCAGCTACGATCTTAGTGCGCGACATAGCCAAGACAAAGTGCCTAATGGCTCACTCCCACTCCTCAGTCCGATGTTCCTATATTCCATTCAGCCCCTCATAGCTCCTGCACAGTTGTAGATGCAGGCCACTCGCTCGAAATACCTGATCCACCATAAGACGCGATCTACTTCTGTCCCTCACAATTGTCACACACAGTTTGGCGTGGGTTGAAAACTGTTTATTCAAAACCCAGGCTGGGCTCAAAAGACGCCTCTGAACTATTGAAAGAGTGTCTCCTCTCTGCAACTTGTACTTCGTTTGTTGGTCATGGTGCAGACCCAGATTCATTGTGAATACAGTACCCGTACCTCACCCAGAGATGACTCAGAAAATGCTTTGCTCTCTCTGACTGCAATGTCCAATAACGGAATGCTCAGGAAAATTGCAACCATTAACTTTCTAATTACAGAATATGAGAACATAAGGATCAGGATCAGATGGTAATTCGGATGGTCAGGCCTGCCGTGCCATTGTATAAGATTATGGATGATCCACTGTTGTTATCAACTCGGCTTTATTTCCCGATTCTTCACATCCCTAAATTCTATGGCAGGTCAAAAACCCACCAACCTCATCTGTCAATACTTTCAGTGATATAGCTCCCGGAACTCTCTTGACCAGATCATTTCTGACATTCACTATTCTCTGTGAGAAGGTTACACTCCCCTAACATACACAATAACCTATTTGTATGTTCAAAAGAGGTGAACGCAGCAGCTCATGTAAGAGTGACCAATCCTGATATCAAGGCCGGAGTTGCTCCAGATGGTATCAAGAAACGTTGACGAAATTAAATTTAATCTGAATCAGCCACAATCTCTCCACTAGGGGGTCAGAAGACAATGGATCAGAATCTGAGAACATTTGACTGGAATATTCCATCAATCAACAGGAGTTTATCCAAGGGTATTTGAATACCTTTCTCAGCCTTGGATATCATTAACATCACGGAACGAAGATATCCTTTGGATTACTCAAGGTGGTTACTATCCCATCCTCGCTACAGTTGGTGTTCTAGTAAATCATTCTCTTTGTGTATTAAACCATTCAGCTCAATCCGGTCTGCTCAAACATTAGTCAAAGCTGATAAATTTCTCAAACCCATTCTCCCCGTAACCTTTGATCCTCTTTTCAGTCGAAAACCTATCCTAATCAGTCTTAAATATACTCAATGACTTGGCTTCCACAGCCTTCTGAGGCACTGAATTCCATAGACTCACAATGCTCTGTCTGAAGAAGTTACTCGTTATCTCTGTTCTAAAAGGTCTTCGCTGTGATCTATGGCTGTGTCTCGGATCCTAGTCTTACCTACGAATGGACACATTTTCCAAAAATCTACTCTGTCCAGGTCATTCGAGTATCGAACCAGGCCCTCAAACGTTCATCGTATGTTCAGCTTTTCATTCCTGGGACCAATCCAGTGAATCGCCTCTGAACACGCTCCAGGGGCAGTACACATCTGCTGGGATATAGGACCCAAATCTAAATGTGGCCTGACCAGAGCGTTTTAGTACCTTGTATGTACTCCCCGCTTTTAACTTCAATTCCTCTCGAAATAAATCCCTTCATTGTATTTACCTTCTTAACTACTGACTCAACTTGCAAGTTTACCGTGAGAGAAGCATGGACTAGGATTGCCAAGTCTCTTCGCATTTCAGGTTTCTGAATTTTCTCCCCATTTAGAAAATAGCCCGTGCCTCTCTTCTTCATACCAAAGTGCATGACCTCATACTAGCGCATGTTTTACTCCATCTGCCACTGCTTCGCCCATCTCCTAACCTGTACAAGTCCTTCTGCAGCTTCTTTGCCTCCTGCGTGCTAACTGTCCCTCTAGATATCTTTATAATGTCTGCAAACTTAGCCAGAATGGCCTCCGTTCCATATCTAGATCATTAATGCACAATGTGAAAAGTTGTCCGAACACTGAGTCTTGCAGAATACATTTTGCCACCGTTTGCCATTCTGGGAAGGACCATTTTATCGACACTACCTGCTTTTTGCCAAACAGCCAAACTTCAATCCAAACTTCACTTTGCCTCTGTCACCATGGGCCCTTATCTTAATCAATAGTCTTCTGTAGGAACTCGCCAAAAGCCTTCTTGTGGTCCGGGTAAGAGTATCCATTGGCGCTCCTGGGTCGAAGCTGATCGTTACTTTCTCAAAAGGTTCAAGCAGATGCGTCAGGCATGACCTCCCTTTGATGATACCATGCTGACTTTGCCCTATATTTCTATACACCTCCAAATATTCAAAAATATTATCCTTCCAGATCGGTTCCAGGATCTTACACACGACTGAGGTTAGGCTAATTGGTCTGTAATTTTCCGTCTTCTGCCTTATTCCCTTTGTAAACATGGATTTCACATTAGCGTTATTTCAGCCCTCCACTACCTCTGAGCTTTCTCTCTTTAAACTCTGTGGTGTAGTCATTCTGGTCCAGGTGATTTATCCACCTTCAGCCCATTTAGCTTTTCTACCCTATTTGCCTTGGTGATGGCATACTGAGCTTTGCCCCTTCACATTCTTGAACGATTGCGAATTTATTCGTGTCCTCTGCCATTTCTTTGTTCTCCACTACTGTCTGTCCTGTGCCATGTTACAGCAGCCCAATCTCCACTTTTGTCTCGCCTTTGCCCTTTTTATATCTAAAGAAAATCTTCCAACTTTCCTTGATTTAACTGGTAAACATATCCTCATATTTAATCTCCTCCCTCCATATTTATTATTTTGTTGTCCTCTGTTGGTCTTTGTGAGCTTCCAAATCGTCTGGTTTTCCGCTGCCCTTCGTCACATTATATGCTTGCTCTTCTGTCCCTGACTTCCTACACAAACACCTGTTGAAGGTGCCGTACTCTGAAAGCTAGTGTGCTTCCAATTAAACATGTTGGACTATAACCTGGTATTGTGTGATTTGTAACCTAACCAGCTATGGTTGCTTCATCCTCCCCTACACTATCCTTCTTTTTCTCTGGGGAAGAATCTCTGTTGTGTCTCCTGAATTACTTGCAGATACTCCTTCCATTGTTGTTCTACTGTTTTTCATGTTAACCCCATCCCATGCAATTCTACCAAGCTCCTCCCTCATGTCCCCGTAGTTGACTTCATACAGCTGAAATACCATTACCTATCAATCTATCTTTTCCCTCTCAAATTGCAGAATAAAGTCAGTCATATTATGATTACTGCTTCCTTCGTGTTCCTTCGTTTAAGTTCTCTAAAACAGTGTGCCTCATTGCACAACACTAAATCCAGTATTGCCCTGTTCCTGAGTGGGCTCCACCACAAGCTGCTCCAAAAAGCCCTATCGAAGATATTGTTCAAAGTATTTCTCCTGCAAACCACTAACAACCTGATTTTCCCAGTCCACCCGTGTATGGAAATCTCCATGACCACTGGACTTTGCCTTTTCTATGCATCTTTTCTATCTCCTGGTGTATATATACAGGTCCTGACTACTTTTTCGAATACTGAACATAACGCCATCTAGAACATAGAATATAGAACATTACAGCACAGAACAGGCCCTTCAGCCCATGATCTTGTGCCGACCATTGATCCTCATGCATGCAACCTCAAATTTCTGTGACCATATGCATGTCCATCAGTCCTTAAATGTCTCTAATGACCTCGGTTCAAAAACTGCTGCTGGAAACGCACTCCATGCTCTCACAACCCTCTGTGGAAAGAACCGGCCTCTGACATCCCCTCTATACTTTTCTCCAACCAGCTTAAAACCATGACCCCTTGTGTTAACCATTTCTGCCCTGGGAAATGGTCTCTCGCTACCGAGTATATCTATGCCTCCCATTATCTTGTATATCTCAATTAGGCCCCTTCTCCTCCTCCTTTTCTCCAATGAAAAAAGTCCGAGCTCAGTCAACCTCTCTTCATAAAGTAAGCCCTCCAGTCCAGGCAGCATCCTGGTAAACCTCTTCTGAACCCGCTCCAAGGCATCCACATCTTTCCTGTATAGGGCGACCAGAACTGGATGCAATATTCCAAGTGTGGTCTTAACAAAGTTTTATAGAGCTGCAACAAGAACTCACGATTCTTAAACTCAATCCCCCTGCTAATGAAAGCCAAAACACCATATGATTTCGTAACAACCCTGTCCACTTCGGTGGCCATTTTAAGGGATCTATGTACCTGCACACCAAGAGCCCTCTGTTCCTCCACACTGCCAAGAATCCTATGCTTTATCCTGTATTCAGCTTTCAAATTCGACCTTCCAAAATGCATCACTTCGCATTTATCCAGGTTGAACTCCATCCGCCACCTCTCAGCCCATCTCTGCATCCTGTCAATGTCCCGCTGCAGCCTAAAACAGCCCTCTCTATACTGTCAACGATACGTCCAACCTTTGCTGATCAATCTTGCTGACCCATCCTTCAATCCCCTCATCCAAGTCATTAATAATAATTACAGACAGTAGAGGCCCTAGAACAGAGCCCTGTGGAACACCACTCACCACTGACTTCCGGGCAGAATATTTTCCTTCTACTTCCACTCGCTGTCTTCTGTTGGCCAGACAATTATGTATCCAGACAGCCAAGTTCATCTGCATCCCATCCTCCTGAACTTCTGAATGAGCCTACCATGGGGAACCTTATCAAATGCCTTGCTGAAGTCCAAATACACCACATCCACTGCTCGACCCTCATCAACTTTTCTATTCACATCCTCAAAGAACTTAGTAAGATTCGTGAGGCATGACCTTCCCCACACAAAACCGGGTTGACTGCATTTAATCAAGCCATGCTCTTCCAGATGGTCATAAATCTATCTCTCAGAATCCTTTCTAACACCTTGCAGACGACAGACGTGAGACTTACTGGTTTGTAATTGTCGGAGATTTCCCTATTTCCTTCCTTGAGAGGAATTACATTTGTCTCTCTCCAGTCCTCAGGTACGACTCAGTGGAGAGTGAGGATGCAAAGATCTTTGCAAGTGGCGAAGCAATTGCATTTCTCATTTCCCAAAGCAGCCGAGGGAAAATCTGGTCAGGGCCTGGCGACTTATCGATCTTAATGTTTGACAAAATTTTCAGAACATCAGCTTCCTCCATCTCTATCCATTGAAGAATGCACAGCTGCTCTTCAAAGGTTTCATTAAACATCTATATTTCTTTTTACAAACTTTGGGGATACTCAATTCTACCCACACCGATTTTGCGCCATCTGACCCTACTTTATATCATACAGTCAGAGAGCTGTACAGTCAGAGAGCTGTACAGTCAGAGAGATGAACAGAATGGAAACAGATCCTTCGGTCCAACTCGTCTACGCCAATCAGATTACCCAACCTAATCTAGTCCCATTTGCCAGCACTTGACCTATATCCTTTTTACGCCTCCTATTTGCATCCCCATCCAGATGCCTTTTAAATGATGGAATTGGACTAGTGTCCACCACTTCCTCCCACAGTTGTTTCCATATACATACACCACCCTGTGAATGATTTAAAAAACGTGCTCTTTTGGTAACTTTTAAATCTTTCCCTTCTCAACCTAAACCTATGCCCTGTAGTTCTCCCCCACCCTAGGGAAAATAATTTGTCTATTTATCCCATGCATGCCCCTTGTGATTTTCTAAACGGCTATAGGGTCACCCCTCAGCCTCTGAAGCTCCAGGGCAAACAAGCCCAGCCTATTCACCTTCTGCATGTAGCTCAAATAGTTCAATCCTTGTAAATTTTTCGGAAAACTTTCAAGTTTCACAACAATCTTCCGGTAGCAAGGAGACCAGGATTTTTACGATTGATTTATTTTCATTCTTACTCCCCCGACTCAACCTATCTTTTCGATAGGTTGCATACTCTTGAATGCATCAGCTGTCAATCCTGATTCCCTTGCAGCACGTCTCTGCCAATTTCAATCTGCGCTACAAGCTCATTTACCTTATTTCTTATACAGCATGCATGCAGATATAACACTCACAGTCCTGTATTAACGGTCCATCCTCTCAGTTTCATTTCTCTGTCCAGTGTGCTTGAAGTTTGATTGTTTACACTGTGTCATATTTGTGCCTGTGCTGGAGATTTCATTAAATTCTCCTGCGTTCTGCACTCTTACATCCTCTTTGAATTCAAGTTTTCAAATTTCCCATATAACTGAAGTCCCACCTAAAGATTTGTTGAAAGATCTGACCGCAGCACTAATTATGAGATTTGTTCGGACTCTGGTCCCAGCATTGTTCAGATGAAGACCATACCATCAGAACAGTTCCCTTCTTCCTTCAGAATTCAATATGCATATGCAACACAAAATACAGGTACAAAATGACTTTTATTAGATTAAATTACTTACAGTGTGGAAACAGGCCCTTCAGCCCAACAAGTCCACACCGACCCGCCGAAGCGCAACCCACCCATACCCCTACATTTACCCATTACCTAACACTACGGGCAATTTAGCATAGCCAATTCACCTGACCCACACATCTTTGGACTGTGGGAGGAAACCGGAGCACCCGGAGGAAAACCACGCAGACACGGAGAGAACGTGCAACCTCCACACTGCTGTGTCACAGCGCCTGATTCGGGAATTCAACGCAGGTCTCAGGCGCTGTGACACAGCAGTGCTAACCACTGTGCCACCGTGCCGCCCATACATTCATCTCGCCCATCGACTTTTGTACATTCCAAAATTTGGAAAGTACAAACAGATAAGATTGGTAAAATACACTCATGACCTTGAGCTGTATAAATTGAAATGTGAATTACAAAACCATGGAAGTGCTGTGCAAACGTTATCAATCATTATTCGGCCCACAGCCGAGATGCTGATTTCCCCTTTGACAGTGATCTCCCTCACTGAGATTCTCTGGTCCAGTCCCACACACAGTATTTCGGGGGCTGTTCGCCCAGTCGATTTAAGTTAATCCACTTTCTCCCTGGAACCAATCAATTGGTCTATTGGATTCCGTTTAACTGTCAGAAACCCAGCTCTGTGATGTTTTTGGAGATAAATGATCTGGGATGACAGCTGGTATCAGCACAGTACTCACAGGGTATGGCACCAGACAAAGGGCTTGCAGTCCAGGGGAATATCTAAATAAAATTTCCATCTTCTGTCTATTTTCCTCATGCTGACTCCTGATCTACCCGGGTTCACTTTCTTCTAACACCCGTTTCTCCCACTCAGTCAGTCGCTCCTCTTTCTATCCACTCTGTTGGCCTCCCTTCACATACTTTCTTTCTTTCTATTTCTCTCTCTCTCTCTCTCTCTCTCTGTGTGTGTGTATATATATATATATATATTTTTTTTTTATATAATAGTGCAGTTGGAGAGCTTGTGGATGTAGGATGGGCAAAATTGCCTCCGTCTGTGCCATATTATTTCTGAGGTTGTCTGACCCACAATAAAGATTTCAGTGCCTGGAGAAACAAGCTGGTCGTGCGAAGGACACAGTACACAGTCATTCATTATCACTTCCTGTTTTCTGACATGCAATACCCTCTAAATATCTGTTAAAACAAAATAGATTGAAATTCGAGCAGTTGGGACGACATTCACCAGACGATATTGAAATCAGGATTTAATAAACAGTCCCACCGTGCAAAATGTGGATTTTCCTGACAGCAGCTCCTTCCAATTAACAGCCCCTCGCTTCTGCGTGTCGTGGATTGGCTTCCTCCAATTTACTAACTTCCAAAGATCCTGACTTATTCCATGATCGTTGCTATCTCAAACCTGAGGGCATTGTGATCACTGTTTCTAAAATGATCTTCTACTGAATGTTCAGTCACGTGGACATGCTCATTTTCTACTACGAAGTCCAGTATGGCCCATGCTGTGGTTGGACTATCCACAT
>NW_026869150.1:195829-296183 GCF_020745735.1 Hemiscyllium ocellatum | reverse complement strand
TGTTGCTGATGTGAACATTCAGTCACGTGTGATTAGACTGGATGACATTGAGGTATGTAGGCAAGAGGTCTGGGGGAATACTGGAAAGGATGAAAATAGATAAGTCCCCTGGGCCTGTGGCATTTATCCTAGGATCTGGGAAGCTAGGGATGAGATAGCGGAAGCCATTGCCTTGATTTTTATGTCGTCATTGTCTACGGGAATAGTGCCAGAAGACTGGAGGATAGCGAATGTGGTCCCTTGTTTCAAGAAGGGGAGTAGGGATAGCCCGAGTAACTATAGGCCTGTGAAGTCTCACTTCTGTAGTGGGCAAAGTCTTAGAGAGAATTATAAGGGATAGGATTTATGAACTCTGGATAGGAATAATGTGATCAAGGATAGTCTGCATGGTTCTATGAAGGGCAGGTCGTGCCTAGAAACCTTATTGAGTTCTTTGAGAATGTGACCAAGGAAGTGGACGAGGGTAAAGCTGTAGATTGGTGTTATGGATTTTAGCAAGGCGTTCGATAAGGTACCCCATGGTAGGCTAATGCAAAAACTACGGAGGTATGGCATTGAGGGTGCATAAGAGGTTTGGATTAGGAATTGGCTTGGCTGGAAGGAGACAGAGGGTAGTAGTTGATGGTATAGGCTATCTTGGAGTGCAGTTACTAGCGGTTTTCCACAAGGATCTGTTTTGGGACCATTGCTGTTTGTCGTTTTATAAATGACCTAGAGGAGGGGCTTGAAAGCTGGGTGAGCAAGTTTGCGGATGACACGAAAGTCGGTGGAGTTGTGGACAGCGAGAAGGATGTGGCAGGTTACAGCGGGATAGAGATAAGTTGCAGAGCTGTGCTGAAGAAAGGTGGCAAATGGAGTTCAATGTAGGTAAGTGTGAAGTCATTCACTTTGGTAGGAGTAACAGAAGATGATTTCTGGGCTCATGTTAGGCTATGGTAGTGTGGGATGAGCAGAGGGATCTGGTGTCCATGTACACAGATCTCTGAAAGTTGCCACCCCAGGTAAATAGTGCTGTGAAGAAGGCATATGGTGTACTGGGCTTTCTTGGTAGAGGAATTAGTTCCGGAGTCCTGAGGTCATGTTGCAGTTGTATAAGACTCTGGTGCGGCCTCATCTTGAGTATTGCGTGCAGTTTTGGTCGCCATACTATAGGAAGGACGTGGAGGCATTGGAACGAGTGCAGAGGAGGTTTACCAGGATGTTGCCTGGCAATGGTAGGAGATCGTATGAGCAAAGGCTGAGGCACTTGGGGCTGTTCTCATTGGAGAAAAGAAGGTTTAGGGGAGATTTGATAGAGTTGTACAAGATGATTAGGTTGTTTAGATAGGGTTGACAGTGAGAACCTTCCGATAATGGAGTCAGCTGTTACTAGGGGACACAGCTTTAAATTAAGGGGAGGTAGGTATAGGACAGATGTCAGGGGTACATTCTTTACTCAGCGGGTTGTGAGTGCCCTGCCAGTAGCAGTGGTGGACTCTCCTCTTTATGGTCATTTAAGTAGGCATTGGATAAGCATATGGAGTTTATTGGCTAGTTTAGGTTAGGTAGGCTTTGGTCGGCGCAACATCGAGGGCCGAAGGGCCTGTACTGCGCTGTATTTTTCTATTTCTATGTTCTATGTCTATGTTCCCGTATGCCACTACTTGTGTGCGGTTCTATCTCTGTTTAAGTACCGTGAGTGTTTAGTATATTAGTGTGTTTACATATGTCTCTGAATATTTTTGTGTCTGTATCTCATTGCAGAGAGATATTTGTTGTTTTGGGGAGGAGAAAATTTGAGAACAGACGGAGTGGTTAAAATGCGAATTGCCCTTTCACTGAACATTGTTTTTTACTCAGTTGGAGAGGACATGGATGTCACGGAATCTCCATACGTCACTCCGGTCCACTCTGGCTCGTACCAGGGTCCTCCCCACATGCCAGGGAGGGGGGAGGTGGGGTAGGCTGGAGGATGGGTCAGATATCGGGTGCTCCACCATCTGGCTTGGTCCTTTCTCTCCTATTACAGTCCATATCTCCTGGAATGGGGAGAATGGCGGGGAGGAGTGATGGCGAGGGTGTGTGGCCCTGCTCTTAGAGCTGGTGTATGTGGAGGGGGAGGGGAAATGGTGAGGTGTCCGGCGGGAGTCAGTCCACAGTGTTATATCCATGCAGTGTTATTAGTGTTGGGAGTATAGTGGAGGGGAGAGAGCGCGTGGGTTGGGGGTGGGGTGGGAAAGGTGCTGAATTCAATAGTGAGAGTGGTAGTGCGTGAGCCTGATTTGGAGATAGAATGTAAGCCTTGTAAGGGGGTAGGTGCTTATAACAGGTAGTGAGTGTAAGGGAACAGAGAGAGTAGGCTAACAGTTACCTGACAGAGTTGACAGGATATTGATACTTGTCCTGTGATATTGGTCATTTCTTCAGATCATGTCAGTGTCGAGGTGACCCTCACGAATATCTTGTCCAAGTGTATCACTAATAACGCCACTGACCTTATCCTTCAGATTACACAGAATCTTTGGGTGGATTACAAATAGAAGGAGAAGCAAGCATTGTATCTAAACCAATGCTCTCTTGTAAATTCTGTGCATTGTATACTCTGGAAATTAGAGATGCAAATACTGTGGGTGCTGCAGTATTATTGCATGATCTTAAATTGCATCTAAACTGCGTTAACTAAGCGACTGCTAATTTTGTGAAAAATAAATTCTATAAGCGTATAACAGGTTGGTTGAAGAGTATGTTATAACTCAAACAGGAGAGCAGGTTATTTCGGATTTAGTGTTGTGTGGTCAGAAGGACTCATTAGTAATCTTGCTCTGAGGAATAGAGACGTTAATATGTTATATTTTGTACAGCGCCTGCAATATTTAATGTTTGAGCATGAAGTGATGGACATGCAATGGTTGTTAGAGTCATAGAACCATGGAGCCCTGCTGCTTGGACACAGGCCCTTTGGACCAAAGTGGTCCGTGCCGACCAAAACGTCCATCCTGCTCATTCCATTTCCCTGTCCTTGCCCTTATTCTTCTAAATCTTTCCTATCCACATATTTGTCTAAAAGCCTTTGAACGGTTGTTAATGTGCTTGCCTCAACAAAACCGTTGTCTGCTAATTCCGTATGTGTACCAACCTCTGCCTAAAAAAAGTTGGCGCTCAGGATCCTTTTTATTCTTTCACCTCTAACCTGATGTCCTTTAGACCTCGATTCCCAAAACTGGCAAAAAGAATGAGTGCATTCACCTTATCCATGCATCCCATTATTTTATACTTTTCTATACGATTTCCCCTCAGTTTCTTATACTCAAGGAAAATATTCTGGCCAGTCCAAACTCTCCCTACAACTCAGACCATCCAGTACTGGCAACATCCTTGTAAATTTCTTCAGTCCTCTTTCCAGTTTAATCGCATCCTTCCTACGGCAAAGTGAACAAAACCGAACACAATACTCCAAGTGCATGCCTCACCAGCGTCCTTGTACAACTGCAATATAACTCGCCAACGTGTATACTCATGCCCTGACTGATGAAGGCCAGTGTGCCAAAAGCCTTTTTCACTGCTGTATCTACGTGCAACTACTTTCAGAGAACCAAGGACCTGAGCTCATTGTCCCTCTGTTCTTCTGTATTCCTTCAGAGTCTAACATTCACCACGAAGCGCCAACTGGATTTGACTTTCAAAATGCAACACCCACATATATTAATCTCCATTTGCCATTTCTCGTCCCACTTCCCCAGCTGATCAATGTCCTGCTGCAATTTCTGATAACCTTTCTCACTGTTCACAGTATTGCCCATTTTATTGTCATCAGCCTAATTACGAATCATGCTTTGCATATTCTCATCCAAATCATTGATATGGATAACAACAGTAATAGGTCTATCACCGACACCTGAGACACTCTACTAATCACAGGCCTCAAGTCCAACAAGCATCCTTCCAGTATTAGCCTCTGCTTTCTACCATCAAGCCCATTGAGTGTCCAATTTGCCAGATCCCCCTGGATTCCACGCCATCGAACCTTTCAGAGCAGCCTATCATGTTGAACCTTATCAAAAGCTTTCTGAAATCTAGATAGAATACGACTACCATCTACCCCTCATCAACATTCCATGTCACTTCTTCAAAATAACGCTAAAGAATTGTGAGCCATGATATCCTATGCACAAAGCAGTGCTGACTGCTCCTTATGAAACCGTGTCTTTTCAAATGCATGCATATCTTATCTCTCAAAATCTTCTCAAGGAAATTACATGTCACAGTTATTAAGCTAACTGGTCTATAGTTTACAGGTTCTTCTTCGCAGCCCTCCTTGAACACGGTCAAAACGTTCACTACCCTTAAGTCTTCCGGGACCTCCCCCATGGGCAGCGATGATGCAAAAGGATCAGCCAGGGCCCCTGCAATATCTTCTCTCCCTCTTGCTGTGTTCCTGGATACACGTGATCAGGACCGGGAGATCTACAGAAATCCTGCAATGTCTGAAAAATATGTCTACTTCTTTAAGGTAGAATCACCAAAGAAAGGGCAAGTGACTTAATGGAGGCTAACATAATAAATTAAAGATTATATTAATCATAGGAAGTGAGTTCAGAAGAATTTTAGACATTGTGGCAACCGGAGAATTCTCAGAAATTTGTTTGTGTGGAGTTTGTATATTCTCCCTGTGCCTGTGTGGGTTTCCTCCTGGTACTCTGGTTTCCTCCCACAGTCCAAGATTTACAGGTTAGGTGAATTGGCCATGCTTATTTGCCCAAAGTGTTCAGGAATGTGTAGATTAGGTGCATCAGTCGCAAAATGTAGAATTGGATGGAAATGAATCTGGGTGGTTACTCTTCGGAGGGGCAGGGTGGACCTGTTGGGCCCAAGGGCCTTTTCCACACTGTGGGTTTTTAATGATTCTGTGAAAGAAGAACACAAAGACAACATAAATCTACAATCTGTATTGCAAAGAAACAAAATAAAGTATGGTCAAATGTGGAATTTTGTAATCGGGAGACGAGAGGTGATTGTGGAGAACAGGAAAATGACCAAGAAAGTAAGCAGTTACTTTGCATCTGTCATCACGGAAGAAGATCCAGAAAATCGCTGAGAAATAATAAGTGATCACATTGAATTTGTGGAACTAAAGACATAAAGTCAATTCATGTCAATAACAAGGTAGTAGTTGAAGGCTAGCATAGTAGTATTGTAGCTGGATTGAGCATTGCTAAGTCTGATGAGCCAGTTGTACTTCGTATCAAAATATTAGAAATAAATCAGCAGTAGACGCATTAATTGTGCTGTCGATCACTGTTTTTTCCTGTACATTCTGCAGAGGCTAGAAGTTAGTAAATGTGTTCCAAGCGTTGGAGATGAATGGAGGGATTAAGCATCTGCAAAGGGAAGAAGAGATAGTGTGGAGAACTGCAGACCAATTAACTTGACATCTGTAATGAAACCGATGGAATCTATTATGTAGGATGTGATATTGGACATTTAGAAATTAACAGCAACATTGGAGAGAATCAATATGCTCTGACAGATTCTGACAGAGTCTTCATCCTTGACAAACTTCAGAATGATTTGAACTTGTTTATTGCAACATAGAAATGACATATTTCGATTTTCAGAAGGCTTTTTTTATAAGACCTCATGCAGTGAATCCATAAATAAAGTATTGTGAATGGTAATTGGAGGTATATATCGAAGTGGAAAGTTAAAGTAAGGTTCGCCTTCATTTAAGAGAATCATAACATAGTCTGAAGGTCATGTTGAAGCAGTATCACAGCTTGCTAATGAAACTGTACATTGACCTCACCAGTGCTGGTGACCCAATCTGAGAAAGGATACACTGACCACGGAGGGTGTGCAATGGACATTCTCCAGATTAGTCCCTCAGATGGTGAGATTGCCTGATGTGGAAACTCGGCCTGCGTTCTTTAGACTTTCAAAGAATGAGAGTGATCATAGTGAAATTTAGAAAACTCACTAAACTGAGCACATTATTTCTGTGCTGTATGACAGCTCTGTCAAAAATAACTCCCACCAATATGATAATCGCGACGGGACTGAAGGCATGGTAAATGGTCAGACTGTAATCATTCCCTTGTTATGGGACTGGATATAGTTGAGGAACTTCCCTCGTGGCCAGGCAGATTTCAGAGTTGGAGCTGGACTGAAACAGCTTCCTCAGGGACACGGCTTGTTGTGCAGCACAAGTCTTCAGTCCTATTGCAGGAATTGTGTCCGGGTCCATTGCCGTTATCATATTTACTGTGTTCAGCTTTTTCTTCATGTCACGTGCAGCGAATCGAATTTGTTGAAGCCTGGCATCTGTGATTCTGTGGGCATCATGAGGAGGGTGAGGTGGATTATCGACTCAACACTTCTGGCTGAGGATGGTGCAGATACTACATCCTTGTCTTTTACACCGTTGTACGGGGCTGGGGATATTTGTGGAGTTATCTTCTCCTGTAAGTTGTTTATTAATCCATCAACAATGATGACTGGATGTGGCTTGACTGCACAGTTTAGATCTTATCTGTTTGTCTTGGGATCATTTCCCCTTCTCCACCAGATGGTAGTTCTGCTGTTTGGAATGTAACCAGTCAAGTGCGGTAGCTTTAATGGGTTGTCATCAGGTTTAGATACACATGGTTCTGACTCTGGTATGTTCACCCAAACTCGTCACTGAACCATCACTCGGCTTGATGATAATGGTACAGTGATGGATTATCCTGGAAGAAAAGTTATGGATTGTGATTGAACGCAATGCTGCTGCCGCTACTGCTGTGATCTACAGCATCACATGATAACCCAGTGTGAGCTGCAATATCTGCAAATCAATTCGACAAACTTTCCCCCAGTTCACACCGAGACCCATTCACCCATCAGACCTGTACTCAGTGACGTAACCTGGTTTCTGACGTGCAAACTATTAATATGAATCATTTTCTTTCCCATCATCATATCTTCTGTGTTTGAATTGGAATGCTTTTCGAGTGTTTTTCTCCCTGACCATGATTAAGACCTCTGTCGTGCCAGTGATGCCAGCCTTATGTCGTTTCAGAGCCACTGAAACTGTGCACTTTGTTTTAGTTCACTTCTCAATGTACAGCGCTCTGTGCTGGACAGGGCTTTTGAGCAGATTCGACATACGTCTTTGGAAAATGTTCAAAAGCAGAAATTGCTGAATACACTAAGCAGGTATCTCTGCATCTTGTGGAGTGAAAGCTGAGTTCATCTTTTGGGTCCAGTGACCCTTCGGCAAAGCTCCCAGTTTCTACAGCAATTTGTGAATTTTTATTTCAAGTATTCATAGTTATTTGTTTAATTGAAAATTTGTGCTGTGCCTATTCATTTCTGGAGAAACTCAGCAGGTCTGGTAGCATCTGCAGAGACAGAGAAACAGAGTTAGCGTTTCAAGTCCAGTGTGACACTTCTTCAGAACTGAAAAGGATTGGACACTGGGTATTTTAGTCCCTTGCCAGAGGTGAAGGGTAGGTGACAGGAAAAAGAGGGTGTGGCAAAAGGTAAACAGGCTGTTAGCAGTGGTGAATGAGAAGATGACATAAAATGAGTTTAAATTAAGATGTGACTGGGGGAAAGGGATTCTCTCTATTGAGTGCAACATAAAGAAGAAACAACCACATAAGGTCATAGGGAGGCCAGGAGGGAGAATGTTGAATAAGTGGTATTATACAGATCTGGCCAGAGATACACTTTCACTGTAGAGATCACCGCCATCAGACAAAGACATTCAGGTGCTTGACGGCTTATTGGCAATAGTTAGATTTTCATGCTGGCTCGTTATTGTAACATAAAGAAGAAAACAAATAACAGTATGAAGCTTGGGCTGAGTGTTGTTTACCCGTCACTTTTAACATTGTTTCAAATTTGGAGGGCTGATCTTTAAGTGCTTGTTCTTGAAGTTAGTATCAGATGGAGTGTAGGAGGTTGAGGGGTGACATTATAGAAATTTGCAAAATCAGGGGCGGCTTGGGCAGGGTGAAAAGCCAAGGTCTTTTCCACAGGCTAGGAAAATTAAATCATAGAGCCATAGGTTTATGGTGGAAGAGGGAAGATTTAAAAGGGAGGAAGAGGAAACTTTCTTTTTACACAGAGTGACATGGTGATGGAATGAGCTGCCAGAGGAAGACTGGCAGCTCCAACATTTAAAAGACATTTGGACAAACACGTGAATGGGGACTGTTTAGAGGCAAATGAGCCAAATGCAAGCAGATGGACATAGTGTAATTTAGGAAAACCTGGCCGGCATGGACAAGTTGGATCAAAGAATGTGTTTGCATGCGATATGACTGTATGAATATAGAAAGCGAAGAAAAGGGAAGAAAATGGATTTTCCCGCCATCTGTCTCTCGCAGGAATTTGGGAATACCGATTAGGCAATAAGTACTCTGTATCAGAGTGATCATGTAACTAGACGGGTAATTCAGAGGCAGGGGCTGTGACTCCAAGGCTGTATTTAAAATCCTACCACAGCCGATGACAGAGCTTAAATTCGAATGACAAAAATTGGAATGAAACCGAATTGCACTCATGGCAACCAGAAACCGTAAAGATTTATTTTTATTATTTCACTGATAGTTTTTTGCTCAAAAAACTTAATATTATTACCCAGTCTGAGCTCAGTGTGACTTCAGACTCCCAACAAAATTGTTGGCTCCATTTTGTCTTGACAAATGGCCGCGTAGTCAAGGACAATACGTGATTGACAACAAATGCTGCCTTTGCCCGTGATGCTGGCATCCCGAGAAACAACAGCATTAAAGGTGAAATAAACTAAGGAACGCTGGGTGCTAGAGATCGAAAATAAAATTTTCCAGCGTCTGAAAGTGTTGGAGAATCTCGCAGGTATGGCAGCCTCTGTCAGGAAAAATGCGGGTAACAGTTTGAGTCCAGTGACACTGCTTCACAACAGAAAGCAAACTGGGAAATATTATTATTTATCCTGGTATCATGGAGGGTTGGGTTGGAGAGAGAGGTGGGGGACAGGTTTAAATTGAATAGATGGAGAAATGGCCAGAAAAAGAGAGGAAAGGAAATGACAAGTGAGCAAAGGGATTTCTGATGATGGACTGAAAGGAAAACAAAATGGAAAGTTATTCTCACATTTCCCCATTTTCCGATATTCCTGAATATCGCATCCATTTAGATTTGTCCCTGTTAAAAGTGAGTTAGGTTCCCTGTACCTCTCTTCTCTGAGTGTGATGATCAAATCCATTAGCCATACTGGTGCTGCCCTTATAGTTGCTGAGATATAGAGAAAGGTAATGTTACATTGTCAACTGCTTCTTTGTAGAGAGAAACTGTTAGTGTGGGAGTGTGAAGAGATGCAACGGCTTTCTCAGCCAGGAAGAGAAACTCAGGAGTGGAAATAGTTTTCAACACTGAGCGCGCGCACGTTCCGTGTGGGGAATTGACCCATTCCATTCATTGGAAAATCAGTGGAGTTTCTGTGGATGCTTATCTTGGGTTTGTATTGTCAGCTGCTGGGTCTGGTGACCCCACCTCTATACACTGCATTTACAAAGTGTCTGGGTCCATGTTAAACTAATGGAGATGGGGCTCCACAGAAGGGAATCTCCATCAATCGGGTAGTGCAGGACAGTGCAATATCTTTCCTGGGATTTCCCGGGACATTTGTCTAAGTTGGACCAGGAGTCAGGTATGAAACCAGTTTGTTTCAAAATTGAGATGGTCACTGAGCTGTGTCCCCTCCTTCAGTATACTGTGTAGCCTCACACCACAGACAGGACTGTGCAGATGCTCAACATGAATTCAACTGGATTAGCTCTGGAACTTTCCAGGCAGGCGTGATTAACATATCCATCATCACTGGATGCAGTCGTCCGATATATTCACTGGCTGACAGAACCCACCTCTCCACTGAAAACATTATATTGTGTCCATCTCGCTGAGGATGATACAGAAAGAAACTTCCAGAAATACAAGGGTACAGAGTGATTGGTGAAAATGAGGAACAGTAGGTAATTAGAATGAATAAAAGGTATGTCTTTCAAAATCTTATTGGATTTAAGGTTGGTATTATGCTGCATCTGATGAGCTACATATCTGACTATTGAGGAGGTGGCAGGAGAGCGAGTGAAAGAATTTACAGATTGTTCTTCAAAGCTGGTCAGATTCTGGAAAGGATCCTCCAGACTGGAAAGCAGCTATTATACACCGAGTTAAAAATCACACAACACCAAGTTATAGTCCACCAGGTTTAATTGGAAGCACGCTAGCTTTCGGAGGGACTCTCCTTCATCAGGTGATAGTGGAGGTCTCAATCATAACACAGAATTTATTGCAAAAATTTACAGTGTGATGTAACTGAAATTATACATTAAAAATTGATTATCTGTTTAGCCTTTCATCTGTCAGAATACACTGATAGTTTCACTTCGTTCATGTGTATATCACAATACTTTTTTTTAAGTTGTATACTTGGGTTAGCTGTTAACAATGGTGATAGCTAGACAATATGTTGAAGGTGTAAGCCTCCTGTGTTCTCTCTCTATGCCTTTTGATTCTCATGTAAAAAGTGAGATAACGGAGTTTTTCATAAAGTCGTGCAGTTTTTCAGCTCAGAGTTCTACATGAATGCATGCAGTTTTTGAACAATGTACAATGTAACCCTGTAACAACATATTGTCTAGCTATCACCATTGTTAACAGCTAACCTGAGAAGGCAGCTTTTAAAAAAAAGTTTTGTGATTTACACATGAAAGAAGTGAAATTATCACTGTATTCTAACAGATGAACGGCTTAACAGAATATCAGTTTTTCAATGTATGATTTCAGTTACATCACACTGTGAACATTTGCTATAAATTCTGTGTTACGATCGAGTCCTCCACTATCACCTGATGAAGGAGCGTCGCTCCGAAAGCTAGTGTTCTTCCAATTAAACCTGTTGGACTATAAGCAGTGTAAGCTGTGAGAAAACTTTGAAACCTTTTGTGAGGAATGTGACAACTAGACACTTGGAAAATAATGACATGATTCAGTAGAGTCAATCTAGAATCAGGAAGGGGAATGATCTTGATTTTTGATAAACCTGCTGGATTTTGTGGAGGTTGTCCGTTGTGATATCGACAATTGAGAACCAGTGGGAATGAAGTATTTAAATTTTCAGCAGAGTTTGACATGTTTGAATGGGGTGAGTGGGGAATGTTAGAGTCCATGGATAAGTAGGGCTGGAATACACCGAATGTAGTAAAAGTTGGATAATCGAGAGAATGAAGAGAGTAGGATAATTATCTGGAGTGAAGTCTTTGGGTTATCAGAAGGATCAATGGTTGGGCAATAGCCCTTCACAAGATATAAAATATTTTAGATATGAACAACAAATATCATAATTCACATTTATGTTCATTAAATAGTGAGAGATTGGGAAATGCTGTTGTTGAAACAGACCTGGATATGTTTGGTCATATGTCACAAACAGATTTTTTACGTAGCAGGAAGTAAATGATATGTGGCTCTTCATGCCAAATGATTAAAGCATCAGAGTAAATGTATCTTTCCCAGTAATAGTGTTTTGTTGAGAGACTGTGAGGTGTATTGTGTACAGGCTGAATCAGCTTTATAAATAATGATCTTATCAAGGATTCAGTCCAACGGGGTTTCATCAGACTAAATCCTGGCATGATGCTACCATGAGGAGAAAGTGAAGAAACTTGTGCTTAATAAAGTGTGTTAAGGTGGTTGTGAGTTTATATTTTAAAAATGCTAAAGCACATTGAGAGTTGAAGATACAAAATTGCCTTATTAGATCAATTAAAGGAATACCCAGGCAAATTCACATTTCCTATGTATTGGAGTGCAAATATATCCACTGTAAGTATATTGGCTGGTACCTGTTCCAGTCGAGGAGAGATCTGCACGGTAACAGCATGTAGATTGTGGTTTTTGAGGGTGGTGATGGTGGGAGGTTCAGCCAGTTACAGTATTGCAAACGGACAACGCATCAGAATCATCTAGCCTGCGATAAGAAAACATGCATCATTCTCCCTCACTACTAACTTCACGAGAGCAATGGGTGATGGGAAATGTGATCAATAGCCAAAGGTGCCAACATTCAATCCTGTCCAGTAGTTTTTGTGAACTGAAGGGACCATACTGAAAGGGGTTAAATGGAGCTGTTTGTTCAGTGACTGTGATTGATGCCAGTCTCCATGGATCAGAGTTGTGTCACTGGATGTTTCCGTCTCCTATTAGTAAGGGGCCTCTTGCAATGGTTTATGCCATTGTAGCAACAGATGCATCAACTCCAACGCTCAAAGGGATCAGCAGCTGCAGAGACAGAAAAAGGAGATTTAAACATCTGAGAATAGTTTGGAATGATCCATTAATGGATCAGAATCTGAGAACATTAGACTGGAATGCTGCAACAATGGACAGGAGTTTATCCTGGGGTCTTTACTATTTTTACCAGTCTTGGTCAACATTACCATATCGGATATGGGGTGCATTGATGATTATCCAAGTGGGTTACTACCCTATCCTCGCTATTGTTGGTGTTCCTGGTAAGTTTCTTCATCTCTATCCATTTATTAATCCCTTCAACCATGGCGAACTTCTTTGCTATTTCTGTTATCTATATTTGACAAAGACGGAAACTATTGTCTTTAGTTTAAAATGCAAATTCCATTGATTACCCACAAATGTCAGAACCGCCCACACCCAGCCCAAACAAACATCTGAGAACGAGACTGTTCACCATACCGAATTAAAATAAATAAAATTCATTTGTGTCTCGGTATTCTGTCCATCACAAAACCTATCCACTACCAGCTCGATTATATGCCCAGCCACGATCTTGGCTTCAATGCTGACGCTTAATAAACCATTATCTATGCTTTGGTAAAATTCAGACATTATGGTTACACCTTTCCTCTAAGCACTCTTTCAGTTGCAAATATTTTGATCGCAACTTTGTTCTTGTCTCTAAAATAACTTCATGACAGAAACACTCTCTCAGTGCAGTAATGTCGGAAGAAATGTAATTCAGATGCACAGACTATTACACAGAAAGATGATATCCCACATCCTACCACAGACGATGTCAGAAAGTAAATACAAAAGACAGGAATTGGAAATAACAACCATAACATTTCCAGCATTTTGTCCATACGTTTATCTATTTCACTGATGTCCTTTGATGAATAGATCTTGTGTTATTATCTGGTCTGGCTTAAGATTGATGTGAGACCCATAGAAATGTGCTTGGTTCTGTACTGCCTGAAAGAATGACCTCACAGTAAATGACATTTGGTTAGGTCAAAAAATGCTGCCCGTCAGTGATGCAGACATTCCAAGTAATAACAAAATTAAAGGTTAAATAACTCAAAGAGTGATGCAACAGATCAGAAACAATAAAGAACGAGAAAGTGCCAGACAAACTGAGCAGATTTGGCAGCCTCCTCGGGTCGAGAGAAAAATAGAATTGGCAATTCAATTCTAATGACCATACATCAGAACTGAACACAGTTGGGAAATAGCGTGATCAATGTTGGTGACACCGACATCTGTTATGAAAGGGAGAACGACTGAGTTGAATAGATAGAGAAAGAGAGATAGAGAGAAAAAGAAGCAAAGAGATTGTTGATGATCAGCTGGGATGGAAATAAAAATGAAATTAAACCTTACTTATGTTTCTCCTGTTCCCATATTACTGATAATCATGACCATGTAAGGTATATGTCAAAGTTCCTGTTTAAAGATTTTATGTCTGTTTTTCTCTCTCCCCTGCGTGTGATCATCTTCCTTTATTCATTAATGGGATGCTGGCCCAGTATTTAATTCCCTTTCCCCATTGTCCTTGAGAAGGTGGTGGTGAGCTGCCTTCCTGACCCACTGCAGTCCGTGGGCTGTATGTAGTCAGTGCTGAGGTCCATGCGGTTTCATTTCTTTGAGGTTTTGAAGTGACTGATATAACTGAGTGGCTGGCTTGGCCATTTCAAACAGCAACTGAGAGTTAACCACATTGCTGTGGGTCTGGAGTTACATGTAAGCCCGACCAGCTGAACATGGTAAATTTCCTTTCCTGAAGGGCATGAGGGTGCCAGGTACGACAATCGACGATGGTTTCATTGTTTCATTTGATTCTTAATTGCTGATATTTTATTGAATTCAATTTCCAACATTTGCCGTTGTGGGATTCAGATCCGGTGTCTGGGTCATTACCTGATTCCCTGGATTCATACTCAGAGATAATACAGCTGGATCATCGCCTCCTCAGTATCTCCAATCAACTCCAATGGCAACAGTGATGTTGTTGTTGGTGTGACTTTGCTTCATAAGGCAAATAAATGATTGGCCAAAACTGCAATCCTTCTCATTTTGTACTTATGAGAAGGCGAGATGATGGGAAGTGCTCTTGGTGAAAAGGAGCTGGATGTCCTTGATCATGAGGCACTAACAGAATCCCTACAGAGCAGTGGGGTACTGGCAGGTGGGACAAGATTGGATTGGGATATCTGCTCGGCACGGACGGGTCGGTCCGAAGGATCTGTTTCCATGTTGTCCATCTCTATGACTCTATGACTCAGCAAGTAATCAGCACAATAATGAGTAGTATCGTTCATTACAAAATTATTGAAGTATAAGAGTGAAGACACCGTCCTGCAGTTGTGGAGTATACTTGACACAGTATTTTCGTTCATTTATAATCAATGATCTCCTTGCTACAGAGAGACAGTGTAATGGCGTTTCACCAGACAATTCCCTGCAGTGATGGTACCATGAGGAGAGTGTGAAGGAAATAAGTGTTTAATCTGTAACGCTACAAAAAGAATAAAAACGTGATTGCATTAACACTGGAATGTTATCAATCAACACTCATTATTTCCAAAACAAAACACGGATAGCATTAGATATACCATGTTTTCCATGATATGAGTCTTCACATTTGGACAAATATATAGATAGAAAATGTTTAGAAGGATATGGACCAAGCGCAGGGAAATGGGGTTAGCATGGATGGACATTTTGATCAGCATAAACGAGTTTGTGCTAATGGCCTGTCTCCGTGCTATATGATTCTATGACTCTATGATAATTTACAGAGCTCTATGGAGCCCCCATGTTGGTTGAGAGAGAAAGAGCTCCAAGTTCTAAATGAACTCTCACCGTCTGGATGTACAGTTGTTGTGTGACCCTGCATTGAACGTCATGTTGTTCACAAATCTGTCATCAGCCACACTCTGATAGTATTAGCCATTCCCACCAGCTTCTGACCTCCATACAGAACACTAGCCTGTCTTCTCTGTCACAAACCAATCCTTCTTTTTTGCTAAAAGCTTTTCATTAGCTCAAGTAGACTCTGTCCTTGATGATTTTCAGAGGGTCAATAAAACGGTGCCAGGATTAAGTCTAGGTGGATAAGTTGAATTCTGTAGGGGTTCTTTATTCTGTTCATTGTGTTTCATTGTATCATTTTGTGAATAATGTTTTTCTCTGATTTAATATCTCGTAGTCACCCTAGCTAAATTACTCCGGGTAATTTTCATTGGGCAATTACCAAATCAAACTGCAAAGTTATGATCTGTGCTGCTTGCTTAAGAATGTTTTGAGTGGTCTAATCTCGTCCATAACAGACTGGGGGCTCATTGCTGGATTTTCAACAGCGAGTGGGAGGTGCTAATGTCTTTAGTTCGGGTATTCGTTTGACTGGGTTGACAAAGCTTCGAATAGTAATGGCTATTTCAATCGCCAATCGTTTCCTCGGTGTGCATGCAGTGACTTTGGATATTTTACGAAAAGTGAATAAGACCAATTTGCAATTGGAACTGACTGCTTCTGTGAGGAAAGGAGAGGTAATTACAGCAGTAGCTCGTCAATTAAACTTGCTGGAGAAACCATCAGAATCTATAGAGATGGGAAGAATTCAGTTGCAAATGAAACATCTTGAGTTAGCGGCGAGACGTAAGGAAAGGGCAGCCAAAATGAAACATTTGACTTTCAATAAAATGCAGAAGAAGGGGGAAAAAAGAGAGCAGCAGAACAGAAAGTAAAAAAAAAAGAATGGCAAAAGAGAAAGCAGCAGGCGAGAGAGAAAGAGGGAGCTTTTGAAAAGCAAAAACTGACACTTAAAAAGGGAAGTAAGTGTTAAGCACTGGAGATAACGACTGAGGGTGGGCTTAGTAAGGCAGAGA
The DNA here is from genome assembly GCF_020745735.1 of Hemiscyllium ocellatum. Lineage (NCBI taxonomy): Eukaryota > Metazoa > Chordata > Chondrichthyes > Orectolobiformes > Hemiscylliidae > Hemiscyllium > Hemiscyllium ocellatum. Next base: position 280,035 of record NW_026869150.1, on the reverse strand, counting down.
GTGCGGGTGAGCAACCCCATGTAGCCAAAAGCCTAGTGAGAATTTGTTTGAGTATGTTCAACCATTGCTTCAACTTGATGAGATGAATGTGATGACCATTTCGTCTCATTTGAAAAGTTGGCTCAAAAATGCAGTGACCAGAGGCAATGTGGGTTTTGTTGATCCAAACGAAACTTGTAGGTAGGACTGGTGAGGTATTCACATCCCTATCAGAGGAGGTATCTAGGGAGTCGGAAGAGATTAAAAAAAACATTAAGTCAACATAGGCGACCTTTCAGGAATCTATTGAGGATCCTGGTCAAACCTACACTGAGTGTCTCAGGATCAAACAGACTAATTTCGATTGTTGGATAAGAGCTTTAAAATTCAGGCAAAGCTTTAATGCCCTTAGAGAGTTAGTATTTGGAGGAATTCAAAAATTCACTTCCTGAAGTAGTGCAAACTCAGGTGGAAGAGCAGAGAGTGCAAACAAGGTTTGCTGCTGAAATGGCTGATGATTATGAACTGGTCCATAAACTTGATTTGCTTTCCAGAACCAGTTCTGGTCTCTGAGGGACAGAAATTGGAGCAAAGAGATATCCTCATGTGCAAAGGGAAATGTAGATCACAGTGTAGAATGTAAGGATAATTTACCACGGTAATAAAGAAAACCTTGAGGGGGACAAAGAAGTTTAAATGCTATGGTGTTTTCATTGTAATAAAGTGGGCCACACAAATTCACAGTGTTGGTGAGCTGGGAGAAATCCAGCTGTAGGATAACAAGACAAGCCTGGAAGTTTCGTTGAACTAGTAACAAAAAGCATAGGGGGAGTTAGGCAACTGCCTCAGAGTGTACAAGATGATCAGTGGACATGCTAAATCTGCGTTAAAAAAAATCTACATGGAAGGGTAATTGGTAAGGAGGTTCCAACATTAATTGACACAGAATATTTTCAGTCTGTAATGCTGAGGGGTGAGGCTTTATGAACTCTTGAGAGACTATTGCCAGAAAATGTGCTGGGAACAGGAATTCACAGTGAGGCAAAAAGTGCTCAGTTATGTAAAGTGAGGCGACGAAGTCCAGAGAAGAGCGGAGAATGTGTGGTCGGAGTACTGGACCCCTAACTCTCAGCTCCAGGAATAAAAATTGTCCTTGCAAATAATATAGCTGATTCACTGGTAGGCGTGCTGCCTACTCTAGTTGAAAAGTCAGTGAAGATGCAGGCAACTGAAGACCTGGAGAATGTTTATCCAGGAATTTTACCTGATTACGTCATCAGCAGATCACAGATGCACTGGGTGAAGCAGGATAAAGGCAGAGATAAGGAAGCTGGCATAGAGTTATCCGAAAGTTTCTTTTTGACCAGGTAAGTGGAACAGAAGGAGCAAGTATGAAAACATGAAAGTATTTTAGCTCTGCTAAGGTGATTGAATGGCAGCAAAAAGATGAGGAGTTACAAAAGTTATATCAAAAGACATTTAGCAAGAAAGAGAATGAATGCATTCCTGTGTGTTATAACTTAAATAATGTCTTAATGTGCACATGGAGATCAGCGCACATTGTGGCAGATCAGGCGTGGACAGAAATTCTTCAAATTGTTTTTCCTGTTGGGTATAGAAAGGAGGCGCTGCGAGTGGCACATGACCTACCACTTGGAGATCATTTCGGGTTTAGGACATTACAGGCTGGAATACAAAGATACTTTCACTGGCCTGGACTACACAAAGATGTAGTTGAATTTTGCCAGATGTCTCAAACATGTCACACAGACAGTAATAAACCTGCAACTTTAATACCTATTCCAACATTTGAGGAACCTTTCGCAAGAGTCTTGATAGACTGTGTAGGCCCCTACCTCAAACAAAAAGTGGAAATAAGTATTTATTAACAATAATGAATGTGTCGACTAGATTTCCAGGGACAGACCCATTATGCAGCATCACAGCTAAAAGAGTTGTAGAAAAATGCTTGTTTTTTTACTAGGTACGGACTACCAATAGAGATCCAGACAGATCAAACCTCACATTCGAACTATTCAAGGAGATGATGGATAACTTGGGAATAAAGCAATTCAAATTTACTGCGTACTATTTGGGATCACAGGGAGCATGAGAGAGATGGCATCAAACACTGACGACCATGTTGAGGTTTTATGGTCAGGATTATCCAGATGATTGTGATAAGGAAATTCCTTTTGAACTATTTGTGATCACAGATGCACAGGATGAATCGACCAAATCCAGTCTATTTAAATTTATTTGTGGGCATAAAGTAAAAGGACCATTAACATTGGTTAAGGAGGAATTAATAGGTCAGAATTAAAAGACCATCCATTTGGATGATGTGTCAAATTTTAGGGAACGATTAAATAGGGCTGGAGAGTTGGGTAGACAGCATTTAAAAGTATTGCAGCATACAATGAAAAAGGAAGTGGATCAGAAATCATAAATTGGCAATTTTGCAATTGGGAGTAAAGTATTGGTGTTACTTTCAGTAACAGTTGGACCTTGAAAAGCAAGTTTTGGCGTACCTTATCAAATTGGGAAGAAATTGAATGAGGTGAACTATTTGATACGGACTCCAGACAGGATGAGATCTCACGGAGTGTGTCATGTGAATACCCTCAAAAGGTATTTTGACAGGGAAGGAAAGCAAGAGGAGAAGGTGTTAATGATTACAGCACAGAAGGAAGAACCAAGTTCAGAGGATTCTGAATTGGACATTCCTCAAATCAAATTGGAGAATGAGAAAGTTGTCAAAAATTGGGATAAATTATTGAGTTACCTTACACAAGAAAAGAAAAGTGACCTGAAAGAGTTTTTATTATCTTGTGGAGAGATATGCTGCAATAAACTGGGAAGTACGAACATAATTGTGCATGATGTAGACACAGGAGATGCTGTTCTGATTAAGCAACATCCTTATGGGCATGACTCTCCAAAATTGGCACAGGTTCAGAAGGAGATAGAGCGCACACTCCAATATGTCATAATCGAAGTGAGTTACAGTGACTGGAGTTCACATATAGTCATGGTACCAAAGCCAGATGGCACCCAACGGTCATGTGTGGACTATCACAAAGTCAATGCCGTTACAAAGACTGATGCAGATCCAATTCCATGTTTGGAGAACGGTGTCGAAAAAGTGGGAGAAGCTACTTACATTTCTAAGTTGGATTTGCTCAGAGGCTACTGGTACGGACCTCTGTCAGAAAAAGCAAAGGCAATTTCGGCATTCATAACGCCAAATGGACAGTTGAAATTGTGGCATTTTGTATGAAAAACGATCCAGCCACATTTCAGAGACTGATAATAAGGTCATTGCCTGATTACCCAACTGTGTGGTCTACGCTGATGACCTGATGATTTTTAGTCACTCATGGAAGGAACATTTAGAGCATTTATCAGACTTGTGCGATCAACCTCAGAAGGCAGGCTTGGTGGTAAACTTAGATAAAAGTGAATTTGAGAAAGCCCAAGTCACGTCCCTGGGTCACGTTATTGGACATGGACAAATGGCCCCATGAGATACGAAAATGAAAGTAGTTGGGGAATGTTTCACACCGTCGACAAAAATAAATATGCAGTACTACGGTTCATGGGATTGACTGGATTTTACCGAAAGTTTGTGCCAAACTTTAAGCAGTGCGGCGTCTCCACACACCAAATTGTCAAGGGCAAGAACTCTCAGTGGTACAGTGTGGTAGCTCAGCCACGCTACCTGGCTTCTTGTGAACGCCTGTCCAAGAACAGAGAACCACCACTTGATTAACACATTTCAACAGCACTGTTTTTATTCAAGACTGTCAGTATACGAATATACAAACAATCCTGGGAGAAAAGCCACTTTAGACCACGGCGGGTAGTAAAGAGTGGATTCTCTCACCGGTGATAGGGAAAGTTGTTACATTTATACATAACTTCTGACGCAATACAGAGTCCCGTGTCATTAAGCTATCGCAAAGTATATTAATCAAAGTATACTTAATTGTAAGCTTACACATCAAAAAAATGCTCTAAATCTAACACACAGACACCAGCAGCCATCTGGTTAAGATATTAACACTATCTTTAAAGTCAGACATTAGCCCCCATCATTCTTCTCTTGCTCTTCAAGTTAACAGTCAAATCTCAGAGATGCTCTTAAATGTAAACATTCAAACCTCATTACTGTGTTACAGATAGACCGTGAGGCACCAGTACTCCTCTGATGGCTGCCCTTTGACCTATTGCTATGTACTACATCATTCTCAAATCTGTGGGATTGGACATGTTTACCCAGCTTGTGCAGGGATTCTTACAAGTTGCTGTGTTAGCAATTTGTTTCGCTCAGCATGCCGGGCAATACAGTCAATGTGCTTCAGCCATTTTAGTTAACATTCTAAGCTCCATTTTCTATATGGTCACTATATCTATTTCCAACTTATCAACAGGACTGTCAAAAGGCATTTTACAACCTAAAGACTGTGTTAACACTGCCCGCAGTATGAGCTACATTAGATTACACGAAGCCTATCAAGGTGGCTATCGTTGCCAGTGATGTGGGTATTGGTCCGGTGTTCCTGCAGGAGGATGATGGGGGAATAGAAAGACCCATCGGATATTATTCTGGGAAGTCGAACGTTCATCAACAGAAATGTTCAATGGTGGAGAAAATGACTTTAAAGTTAGTGTTGGCATTACACCATAACTGTGTTTATATTACCAGCAATGCATCTGAGACAATCGTATACACTGATCATAATACATTTGTGGGAAAAACTAAGGACAAAAATGCCAGATTGTTTAGATGGAGCTTGTTGTTGCGGTCATTCAATCTGACAATTGTGCATGTGGAAGGTCGCGAAAGCGTGAAAGCTGATGAGTTATTGAGACGCGAATGAAATACGGAGGTGTTTGGTGGTGGGTATACCACGGCCTGAATTTGAAAGGGTTTGTGCATGTTTGAATGTTTACAGTTAGCATAGTGTATATGTCTGTTTTGAGACTACTAACTCGGTTTGAAGGGTTAAAAATACAGCTATCTTTTAGCATTGATGGTTCTTTTTTTTTAGTGGGGGGAGACATGTCACAAAGCAAGTCCCTTATTTGTCAAAAAGCTGTTCCTTGGCTCAAGGAGACTCTATCCTTGGTTTTTTTGCGCAGGGACAATAAAACGGGGCCAAGCCCCTCTCAGTCTGGTTTGGTACAGAGATGAAAAGGACTTTTAGAGGCCTTTTGTTTATATGGAAACAGATGAGACTTCAGGCCAAAGTGGTCATGCTTTATAAGTGACCAGTATAATGAACGGAGAGTGGTGAGCTATTTTAGCTGAACTTGTTGAGCTGAATTGAGCTGAGCAGTTTTCAGTCGAGTTTTGAACTAGGAAGTTCATCTGGGAGCTGTGTGGAAACTCTCTCTCGTTTCTGACCTTCATTTTCAACCTGGAAGTATTTGTTGCATTTGTACTGGTTTTTATTGGGAGTTTGATTATTGGGACAGTTGTGTATGCTCGGAACAGCATAATTAAGTCTAGTTGAATTAGGTTGAATTCTGTCGTGATTCTTTATTCTGTGTTTCATTTTGCAATTTTATGAATAAAGTTTTTTTTTAAAATGTAGTAGTCATCCTAGCTAAATTACTCCTATTTCAATTCTCTTTCCCAGTCCCTTTCCAATATGGCCATCCTTGGCGTCCTCCATTGCCACAATGAACCAAACCATGATTTGGAAGAACAAGATCTCATCTGTCTCCTGTGTAGCCTACACCCCGGGGACTCAACACTGAATTCTCCAATTGCAAATAACCTCCCTTCCAATTCCCCGACTCCCTTCCCATACACTCCCCTCCATTCCATTCCTCTAAGCAAGCTTTTGTCCAGCTACCTACCAACTGGACTCGGCCATCCCATCACCAACCCGCTGATACCCTTGATCTGTGTTCACTTATCCCCCACCTCGTCACTCTGCCTCTTCCTCCCTCACCCGCCACTTTATCTATAAACTCCCTTACTCCCATCCACAGTCCTGATGAATGGTTATATCCAAGGCGTTCACTTCTCAAGTCTTGATGCTGCCTTACTTATTTTGTTCTTCCAGCTTCCTGCGTGTGTATTTTGTATTCCAACATCTACTGTCTTTTTTTAAATTGTCTTCTTGTGTAACAGGCAGGAGTGAGTGACCGCATTGCGCCTCTTGTTATCCAACAGATCAGATGGGTGGAATGGCTTTCTAATATTACTGTGAAACCAGCTACAGTTGCTGAAGGAGTTCCTCTTTCTTTTAACCATGGAAATGTTTAGTGCCCAGCAGTGTTTTTGATCAATGTTACCTTTACATTAGCAGCACAAGCTTGAATGTTGTCCAGATTTGATACCTGAGTGCGTTAGGAGGTGACTCATTGTTCTAAATACTGTATAATCTTCACAGAACATCCCCACCTCTGATCGTATGACAGAGGGGAAGACATTGATGACGCAGCTGAAGATGTTTATGCCGAAGAAGCTACCCTGAGGATTGCCCACAGGGATATCCAGGGACTGGGAGGATTGATGTCCACCAGCCCCATTGTGTTCTGAATGATTCAACCAGTGGGGAGATTACAACAATTCCCATTAAGTTCAATTTTGTTCAGTCTCCTTGACATCTCGCTCAATCAAATACTGCCATGATATCAGGGCCAGTCACTTTACGCTTTGTTCATATCTTCTATCCATTTCAATAGGCCAAGGTATATGTGTGGGGAGTGTTTCCTTCTCTCAGAGGGTAGTGACGGTTGGGACCAGACAGTTGGGGAGGCCAAAGCACTGAAATGTTTGGGGGGTGCGAGTGGGTGTCAGTGGATTTTGACCCGTCAGAGAGTCGAGGGCTACAAAGAATTGGGCATAAAAGAGTAATTGCGGCCGAGTACAAATCAGCCCTGACTTACTGAATGGAAGTGCAGGTCTGATGGGCTATGTAGCCTGGTTTTATTCCAGTAAACCCCATAGTCCAGTCACTTTGCGGCCTCTTCCATTTCCTGTGTTACTGACTTCAAGTAACTGAATAGACTGATCCTGTTGCTGTGTAACAGGATACTGGTGCTGCATGATCTGGTTACAGTTTTATAGGCCCGGGGGGTTTATTGGCCTCCTCCTGTAATTGTATATCAGGCTCCAGGGGCTGAAAGGCCTCATTCTGTTCTGGTGTAATTGAAATCCATATTGACTTAATCTACCGCCATTGGAGAAAGTGAGCACGGCAGTTGCTGGAGATCAGTGTCAAAAAGTGTGCTACTGGAAAAACACGGTGTGTCAGGCAGCATCACAGGAACAGGAGAATCGATGTATTGGACGTTCCTGATGAAGGGCCTATGTCCGAAAGAGACATCTCTTGCCCCTCAAATGCTGCATGACCTGCTGTGCTTTTACAACATCACGTGTTTCGACGTCTACTGCCCCACCCAAGTCAATCTTCCTGGTCACTTCATCCAATTTCATTAAGAAAATTGTCAAGCAAAAACTTTCTCGCACAAAGCCACACTTACTATTCCTAATCAAAGCCTGTCTTTCTACATGCATGTACATCTTATCCCTCAGAACCTTCTCAAGTAACTTACCTACCACGGATGTTAAACCTATTGATCTGTAGTTCCAAGGCTTTTTTTGTGCAGTTCTCCTTGAATAAGGGCATGGCATTTGCTACCCTCCAGTCTTCCAGGACGTCCACTGTGGTCAGTGATGATCAACATTATAGTCCAGGGTCGCCGAAAATTCTTCTGGAGCCACTTGAGGTGTTCTTGGATATATTGAGTAAGGACCATGAGATTTATCCACTTTCAAACATTCTAGTACGTCCAAATCTCCTCTACTATGACATGTATTGTCCCTAAGATATCACGACTAACTTCCTCAAGTTCTCAAGTCATCATGTCTTTCTCCACGGTAAACATAGAGTAGAAATATTCGTCGAGGATTTCACCCATCTCTTATAGTTCCACACATACTTGTCCACATTGGTCTTTGATGGGTCCTATTTTCTCTCCAGTTATTGCTTTTTCTTTTAATATATTTAAGTACCTTTTTGGATTCATCCTAATCTTCTCAGCCAAGGCTTTTTCTTGCCCCCTTTTCACCCGACTGATGTCCTTCTTCAGTAAAATCCTGTATCTCTTTTATGCATCCATGGATTCCCTTGATCCCAGCAGCCTAGAACTGAGCCAAGCCCGAAGTTCGAACATGAACCTGTTGACCAGTTTTGTCCCTCTCCATAACTATATGAAAACTAAAAGAACTATGGTTACTGGTCCCAAAGTGCTCCTCCACTATTAATTCAGTCACCTGTCCAGCCCTATTTCCTAAGAAAAGTTCGAGTTTTGCCCCTTCCCGAGTAGGACACTCTATATACTGCTTGAGGAAACGTTCCTGATGCATTTAACTAATTCTATGTCATCAAATCCCTTAATGCTCTGGCCGTTCCAATCTGTATTAGAAAAATTAAAATCCCCTAGTATGATAACCCTATTGCTCCTGCAGGTCTCCCCTCTCTCCCTGCATATTTGTTACTCTGATTCCTGTTGACTCTTTGGGGGCCTATATTACAACCCCAACACCTCACCATTACATTCCTATTTCTTAACTCCACCCACAAATCCTCATTGGGTGATTCATCAGTTATTTTATCTCTGATTACTGCTGTGGTACTCCCCTTCATCAGAAATGCAACTCCCCCTCCCCTCCTTCCACCATCTCTGTCTCACCAAAAGCACCTGTTCCCTAGCACATTAAGCTGTCAGTCCTTTCAATCACTTAGCCATATTTCTGTAATGGCTATAATTTCCCAGTCCCACCTACATATCCACACCCTGGGTTCATCGGCCTTACCTGTCAGCCCTCGTGTATTGAAACAGATGCAATTTAATCCAAAAGGCACGACTTACTCTCTGTCGTTTTCCAGCCTAACCTTACTATTTCTGATTATTGTATCTCCTTCCACTTGCCTCCCTGCCCTTGAGGATATGACCACTTGCCAATCTAGTTTAAACCCTCCCTTGTAACTCGAGCAAAACTGGCCGCCAAGATATTGGAATCCCGTCCAGTGCAATTCTCTGACGTTAATCTCCCTCTCAGGAGATTATCACTGTCAAGGTATTTTTAAAGAATGATTCTCAAAGCTCTCTGTAGTTATGCTGCAGGACCTCATCCCTATTTCTACGGATATCATTTGTGCCAACGTGCATCATGTTTTCTTCTGCTCACCCTCCCCCTTGAGAATGTTCTGCAGCCAATTGGAGACATCCTGGACCCTAGCACCTGGGAGGTAACGCACCATCCTGGATTCCCGTTTGCGACCACAGAATCTCTGATCTGTCCCATTAACAATCGATCCTCTTAACTTTAACGCCTGTTCACCTTTACCCTTTCCTGCTGTGCCCAAGAGCCAGTGGTCGTACTACCAACCTGGCAACTGTTGCTTTCCCCTGAACGGACATTGCGCCCAACAATCCAAAATGGTCTACTTGTTTTCGAGGGTAATAGCCACAGGGGATTCCTGCAATCCCTGCCTACTTCCTTTGTCATTCCTGGTGGTCCTCCATCTACCCTCTGCCTGGAACATGACAGGAAGCAAGGAACGCCTGTTGGATTAAGTTGTGTTCATTTAAATACAACAGGACTGACAGGTAAGGCTAATGAACTCAGGACGATGAATGATGGACTGAAATATTACAGTCATTAAAGAAACATAACTAGGGGCGTGTCTATGAATTTGTCAGTATCTCGGATGATCCTCGGTGCATCCTAGATCAGATTACCTACAGTGTGTAAACAGGCCCTTCGGTCCAACAAGTTCACACCGACCCACCGAAGAGCAGTCCACCCTGACCCACTCCCCTACACGCAACACTACGGGTAATTAAGCATGATCAATTCACCTAACCTGCACATCTTTGGACTGTGGGAGGAAACCGCAGCACCCAGAGGAAACCAATGCAGACAAGGGGAGAATGTGCAAACTCCACACAGACAGTTGCCCGAGGCGGGATTTGAACCCTGGTCACTGGTGCTCTGAGGTAGCTGTGCTAACCCATGATCCACCTTGCCGCCCAGCGTCGCTCCCTAACACGGTCTCCCAGGAGCTGAAGCTGGGTGCAGTGCCCACACGTGTAGCCATCAGGGATGTTTGAATTCTCACTGAGCTACCACATCTCACAAGATGGAGAGTGCAACTGCCCTAAATGCCATCTCGACTGCTGTAACAATAAAGTTAAAAGACTTTATTTAAATTTACCTGTACATGTCGCTGAGCTGAGCTATCCGAAGCCTCTCATGTCAAAGCTTTCCTGCTTACTCTACTACCAACGGCATGTCCCTCTACTCCTCCAAATTTAATTTTGGTCAGGGAAGGAAGGAGACACCACAGTGATGTAGTGTTTAGGTCTTCAGCACTCCTTGACACCTGGCCCCAGACTACCTGCTCCCCAGTGCAGGTCTGCTCTTGGCCTTGGAGGGTGTCTTGCTGACGTCTTTCTTCTGGTAGTGGTGATTGTGTCGATGCAAATCCTCACCCTAACAGGCAATCCGTGTTGTTACAGTCCTCTCGTACTTTCTGTCTATTTGTATTGCGTTTATGAATTCCTTGAATCCCTCAATTGCATTCCAAACTGTGTCTCATTCCATAGTTAGAGAGGTTGATGTTCTTGTGAACACAAGGTTATTGGAAAAGAACACCATTAGACGTAGGGACAACAATATGTCTATCCGCTCACTGAGTCTGCTTTTCCTTCGATTAGGTTATATTATTTTGTTAATCCCCCATTCCACTTTCCTGTCTTTTCCCCGTAACGCTTGTATAAAAATCTGTCTGTCTCAGCCTTGAAGATATTTAATGATGCAGCCTCAACAGTCCTCCGAATTTTCTACAATTGTTTCCCTCTCACTGATGTGAGACTTCGTGGTCTTTAATCTGGTGATTTACCCAGTCCATCTTGCATAAAATTCCAATTCTTCCTCAGCTCCTGTGTCAATTTGCTCAAGGGTCGAACGGTCACTCTCCCTGAATCCAGGAACTGCTTCTCCAAACTGAAGACCGATTCGAAGGGTGTGTTTAACATATTCTCTGGCACTGTGAACAGGCTGTCCCCTTAGTCTCTAAAACTCCCATTCTTTCCCGCGTTATCCTCTTCCCCTTAATAAACCAAAAAAAGTGACTGTGGATTCTTGCTAATCTTACCCGTTAATGTTTTATCAACCCTCCTTCGGCTCTTCCACTGATAGTTTAAGTTTAGCCCTCCACTTGCTATATTATTTTAGGACCTTCATTGACCTGCTCACTTGGTACCAGATTTAAACTTCTCTTTCCTTTTTCATCCTGTTCGGAATTTGTGTCGACATCTGATATTCTCTGGATTTGTTTTCCTAAGTTTTATCTTCGGTGTAACATGCTGCACCGACACTGTCATCAATTCCATTTTAGTCAAATGATCTCCCCACCCACGCTCCACCTTGTTCTGCTACAGTTTCACACAGAAACAATTGCACTTGGGCCAGATCCTGTCATTTGTTCCCATAAAATCTGTCTCCTCAATGCAAAAAGCTCTTATTTTTCTAACATTTTTGGGGTCTTTTCATTCGCAAAGTCAAAATGTGTGATATCGCATTCACTGGTCCTGTAATGTTCTCCCACTTCCGCCTGGAACAGCTGACTGGCTTTATTCCCCACAGTGAGGCCCAGCACTGCACGGCCCATTGTTTAAGTTGCTCTATGTTGATACAAGAAACTGTCTGGAATAAATTTAAAAACACCTGCCCCTCTTAAAAATTTATCACTGATCGAATGAATGTTTGAAATTGAAATGCCTGAATATAACTATCCGATTATTGTTTTACACACCTCAATAACTTGGTTTTATACCTGCTCCGGTACTGTCCTTTATCTGGGGGTTTATAATATATCCCTAGCAGTTTTTCTGTCATGGTTTTGATCCTGAGCTCGAACCACCAAGTCTCTTTAGAAGATCCTTTCAAGATATCGTCCCTTCTTACGCCAGTAACTAACTCCATAATTAATAAGCCACCACCTCCTCTTTTACCCTCTCTTCAGTCCTGACTCTTGTGCTGGTACCACAGAATATTGAGTTGTTAGCTCCGACCTCCCTCAAACACATCTCTGTAATGGCAAAAATGTCACACTTCCACATGTCACCTCGTTTCCTTATCATATCTGTCTGTCTGATAATTTTACCAGCATCAAGGTAAAGCACATCCAAGCTGGAATATATCACCTTGAATACTCTGTACTTCGGGGTTCTTCAGTCATTCACTGTTCGTTATCAACCTGTCCAATTCATGAACCAAAACTGCAACTCTTGGACTGAATGAATATTTGTTGAATGTGAAATTCCTTTTTAGTAAATGTGTTCATCAAATGCAACTTTCCAGAACTGAATAGTCAGCTCCAGATACAACGAGTTTCTGCTGATTAGTTCCCTGCTCCGTGTGCAGAAGGGACAGCCCTCAGTGATGGAGAAAGTGAGGACTGGTGATCAGAGTCGAAAATTGTGGCGCTGGAAAAGCACAGGCAGTCAGGCTGCATCTGAGGAGCAGCAGAGTCAAAGCTTCCCATGTTTTCCATTCCATAATACACATGATATAGGGAACCATACTTGCTCAGGAAGGCAGCACTATACAGAGTCCTGAAATGGAAAGCCGTCAATCATTTGGTTGGACAGGGAGTAAAAAGTTGAGGTGAAATACAGACTGTTTGAAGTACAAACATAAGGATAGATAAATCCCTCGGCCAGACGGGAAACACTCTAGGTTACTACAGGAAGAGAGTGAAGAGATTTCTGTGCCTTTGTCGATGGTCTTTGCACCTTCACTCTCCACTGGAGTAGCGTCGGTTGATTGGAGGGTGGCAAATGTAATCCCTTGTTCAGGCAAAGAAACAGGGATTTTCCTGAGAATGACAGACCAGTCAGTCTTACATCAGTATTGGGCAAACTATTGGAGAGGATTCTGGAAAAACAAGGTTTGATTAGAAATAGTCAGCATGGATTTATGAGGGGCAGGTCATACCTCACAACTCTTATTTGATTATTTGAGGATGGGATGAAGCACACTGAAGAAGGTAGAGCAGTGAATGCGGAGTGCATGGATTTTAACAAGGTGGTAGTTTCATTCAGAATGTAAGGAGGCATGGTATACAGGGAGACCTATCTGCCTGGATATAGAATTGGCTAACCCATAGAATACAGAGGGCGGTGGTAAATGGGAAGTATTCAGTGTGGAACTAGGTGAGCAGTGGTGTTCCATAAGGATCGGTTCTGGCACCTCTGCTGTTTGTGATTTTCATAAATGACGAGGATGACGAAGTGGAAGGGTAGGTTAGTAAGTTTGATGATGTAACACAGGTTGGTGGAACTGTAGATAGAGTGGAGGGCTGTTGTAGTTTGCAACAGAAACATTGACAGGATGCAATAAAAAGCTGCGAAGTGGCAGATGGTGTTCGATATGGAAAATGGGATACGATTCATTATGGAAAATCGAATTTGAATGCAGAATACAGGGTTAAAGGCAGGATTCTTCCATTGTGGAGGAACAGGGGAATCATATGGTTCATGACATAGCTCCCACAAAGTTGCTACCCAGGTTAATAAGGTTGTTAAGGATCTGTTTGATGTGTTCATTAGCCGAGGGATTGAGTTTAACAGCTGCGAGGTTATGCTGCTACTCTATGGAGCCCTGGTGAGACCAACTTAGAATATTGTGATCAGCTCTGGTTGCCTCGTTATAGGAAAGACGTGGAAGCTTTGGTGAGGGTGCTGAGGAGACTTATCAAGATGTTGCCTGGACTGGAGGGCATGTCATACAAAGAAAATTTGAGGGAGCTAGGGTGTTTTTCTCATTGGAACGAAGAAGAATGGAACGTGACTTGACAGGGGTGTTCAAGTTGATGAGAGACATCGATAGAGTGGATAGCCATTTACTTTCTGCCAGGGTGGAAATGACTCTCGACGGGGTATGATTTTAAGGTAATTGAAGGAAGGTTTAGGGGTGATGTCAGAGTTAGGTTCTTTCACAGAGGAGTGGGTGTGTACAAGGAACAGCCAGCAGTTGCAGTAAAGTCAACTATATTTGGGATATATAATTGGATAGGTACATGAATGATAGAATAATGAAAGGTATGTATGTTAGTTTGATCTTAGAGTAGGATCAAAGGTCGACGGAACGTCAAAGACCGAAGGGCCTGTACAGTGCTGCACTGTTCTGCACTGTTCTGTGTTACCAGTTTCACCCAGCTTGTGGATTGTCATCAGTTGTTGAATGTGTGAGGGAATGATGTGTGTGAGATCAGGAAGCTGTGGAGCGGTGTAAGGCCAAATCCTCCAGTTATGGTGTGCATTGTTACAGTCACCTGAAAGCCAGTCTAATATGTGTGGTAACTTAAACCAGACAGAATCCGTAAAGTTCAGTTATTAATGTGATTTTTGGATTGCCGTTTGCTGCTGGTTACTTCACATACATTCTACTGTGTGACCCATGTAGTAATCTCTGACCATTCAGAGATGTACAAATTTATTTTGACACTGGAGAATGTGAAGGTGACATTTATTGGATATGGATTTAGAGGTTTCTTTGTGAGGCACAAGGCACTGCAATAGATTGTCAACTTGTTAACGTCTTCACCCGGGGTGCAGGTGTATGGAATCTTGGAGGCAGGTCAGATTTCATCACCATAGGTAACTTGTATGGTGTGATTCTGGCTCTCCATGTCAACACGTCTGCTCTCTGGGCCAGGCTCTGACTGAAGATGAATTTTAAAACTTGGTTGCTGGTCAGCCATTAGTATTTAACCTGGACAACATTTGTACCTCCACTGAGATCAGTTGGCGGGTCCTCCCCCTGCCCAAGGTGGATTCCAAATTATTTGTTTTGAAGAAATGTTTGACTGACTGCCCCGAACCAGGTTAGAAACTCAATGCACAGATTTTGGAAAAGGCGACTGAGTCTCTGTGTATCTCAGGCAGCTGTGAGGTCCAATAACACTGTAAATGATTTCAGATCTATTTGAAGCAATTTTCAGCGTAGCTCATTGCAAGGTGGTGGGTTTACTGAGCCAAACAATAGTCGGATGTTTGCTATATTCCATGAATTAGGCAAAAATAAGATGTGAACGATAATCATTCAACTGAACTAGAATCTGTTCAATCAATTCTGTTGATTCTATATTTATGGAACTAAAATATAAACTCCTGACAAGATTTTCTAACACAGAAATAAAGTATGTACATTTTATTTTATCGAGGAAAGAACATACATCTTGTGGTAATCAGAATTAGACATTCAATGTCAGGATTCAAAGCAATGTTTTGCCACTCCAATATTTTTAAAGTGGTTGGTTTCTGAATGATAACATGTTCGGAATGAGCAAACGACTGAACATACAAATAGAATTAGGGTTCTTATACATTTATATGTAAACAATCAGTTTATTTTCTCACTGAAATGTACGATCTTCAGCTATTTGCCAGCAATTTAAAAATTGCAATGATTCACCATGGACTGTGAACATTAAACTAAATAAATTATTTGCATTATCAAATTTTAGTGAGTAATAATTTGAAAACTTCCAATTTTTAGAATGAACGATGTTTAATATGAAACGTGGAGAGTTAAAAAAAGCAACGAACATGATATTGTGTCAGTGAAAAGTCAAAGCTTTCCAAAGGGTTTTGTGACAAAGCAATGATATATTTGTTTTAGTAATGGGAATACAACATGTAAAATATTCATGTTCTGACTAGTAATTAGACTTCATAATGAAGCTGACCTTGCAATACTTGCATTTTAAATGCTTACGCTGCACCAAGTAATCAGATATTTGCGAGCATTTACACAGTGAAACAATTGGATACTGACATTTATTTACAGCTGACACATGATAGAGGACAAAACTTTAAAGTACAGGAGGAACCCTTGGCCATTACGTATGCATCAGTTCCAAAAATATCTCCCAAGCACCTCCCATTTGCCAGCTCTCTCTCTGTTGTCCGTTAAATTCATAATTTCCAAACATATATCCAGTTCTCTTTTGAATCTTCATCCTCAACTTTCCCAGCCGGTCAACTCCAATTCGTAACAACTCTCTAAATAAAGACGTTTTCTCTTATTTCACTTCTAGCCCTTTTACTGACAACCTTGAAATTAGAATTCCTTGATGCTATAATGCCTACTAATCGAGTATTCTTTTTCTACTCTGCAACGTTTTTCATACTTTTGAGCACCGCAATAAATTCACATCTTTGTCTGTTCTGCTCCAGGAACAATAAGCCTTGCAAGAACTTTAACAAACACCACAACGGAAAAACAAGCAGAAAACTAGTCTCCAGGATATATGAACATCAACTAGCTACAAAAGATATGATCCCAATACGAATACCTTACGTACTGATGAGGAAGTACGCCAATTTGACTAGGTCTGCATATCCATCCCAGGACAGGCCAAACAGAGACAAGCACAAGAATTCCTGGAAACATGGCATTCCAACTGGAACTCCATCAACAAACACATCAATTTTGACTCCACCTATCATCCTTTGAGAAAAAGGGCAGGAAATGACATCATGGACACCGGTAATTACATTACCAACTCAAGGAAACCGAAACATTTAAATAGAAAGTGGGAAATAATACCAGCACTTCACTGGAGGCTCATTTACTGAGTAGTCAATGGAACAAACTAGGAACTGCCATTAGCTATTGCTTCAGAATATATCTGTGTGTTCGTGGCTGCCACCACATAGAATCATTGAATGAAAATGCGAGCCTGCATCACCAAGTGCATATCCAAAGGCATTTTTTTTAACGTTTGTGAGATTACCTGATCAATCACCCGCCTAGGAAATGCATTCCAGACACATGCTATTAGGGGCAGAAATGTGGCTCAGTGGTTAGCACGCCTGTCTTAGAGCGCTGGGGACCCAGGTTTGATTCCAGCTTTGGGTGACTGCCTGTATGGATTTTGCACATTCCTCCCATATCCGTGTGGGTTTCCTGTAGGTACTCCGATTTCCTCCCATAATCCAAAGATGTGCAGGATAAGTGAATTGGCCATGCTAAATTGCCCAAAGTGTTCAGAGACATGTAGGTTAGGTACATTAATCAGAGGTAAATATAGGAGGAATGCGTTTGGGTGGATTACTCTTTGGAGGATCAGTGTGGACTTTTTGGGCCGAAGGGCCTGTTTCCACACATAGGAACTTTATATTCTATGTCTGTGCCACCCTCTCAGTTCAATACAGACTCCAGAAATCCCCTCTCAATAGCTGCTGTCTGTTCATCCTCTCCACACCCTTTATTCTCTTGTACACCTGTACCATGTTCCCTCCTCAACCTTCCCTGCTTCAAAGAAAAAAGGAGCAAGTTTAGCCCTCGCTCTTCAAAGTTTGAGGTCTCACTTGTCTTGTTAATTTAGATGTGCATCCTCTCACATTTATCAGTGTTACACTTCATCGGCCATAAATCTGGATATTGAAATCATTTGTTTATATCGTCCTGTAGCCTAACCCTGTCCTCCTCACTGTGAAGCACCCAGCTAATCTTTGTGTCATCCCCAACATTAGTTATCATTCCACTTCCATCCATCTTCCACATTCTCACCATCATCATTTATGAATATCACAAACAAACCTTGATTTCCTTCCTGTTCTCCACATGTTGTTTACAAAGGAATAATTAAAAATTCCAGTCTCTTGTTGTTCTTATTTTGGGGAATTTACAGAGTGATGTACTTAACACCTATTATGAAGGTGCTGAAAATACCATTTTCGACACAAAGTTAAATTCACCTTTTACACTCTGTCCCTCAGCATGTCTTATTCATAAAGCGTGTACCTAATTTAGGGAGAACTTCGGTTTGGCACCTTGCACTGGAACATTAGCCTGTTGTGTGGCGCTGTCCTTTGTAACAATAGTGAAAACTGAAGAAATTTTTCATCTGCAGTATGGACACTGATTCATTTCTTGAATCAGCTAATGTGATGAGGAAAATATTCAATTAAATTCCATGTTATGGACAAACTGCAGGAGATCAAATCATATTTTTATGTCTACCTTGGATTGGAAGCAAATACATACTGTTAAAAAAAATTCAAAAATGTTGAGACACAACACCGGGGGTAACACGTCACCTGCATTTGATGGAGATACAAAACTACAGAGTGAATGTACAATATGATAAAGCATCAAGTGATAGAAAAAGAAGTGCATCAAATTTTAATTTTCAATGGAATCCGATCCCAATTTTCCTGAACAGTGGTGGTTTTCACCCAACCTCACTTTTCCAAAAACAAGCTTTACCCAGTCACTAAAACTTCATTAGCCATTCTTCCTCCCGTTCCTACTCTTTTTTTACACTCCTAATTCCCTTGCACGACCCCTTCTGCTGCCACATACTCTTCCACTGATGATATCTCTTCACACCCTTCTTCTGCCACTCCCACTGTAAATTACACCAGTTCCCTAGTTACTCCCACTTCTACTGGCCATCTCTTACCCATTTTTGCTTTTCAACTGGGGTGATGGGAGCTCCTGGCTTCTGTGCTGCTATTGGTCATCAAAAATGATGAGAGTGAGATGATCAATGCCCAATGTTTAATCGTGTATTTCTGTCATTGTCCAATGCACCGTGAATAGGGTGAGATATTTTCCCCATACAGAGTGGAACATTTCTTTTTCTGTCTTTCTGTCACAGTGCTTAACCAAGCAGCCTCATCCCAAATAGGAAATAACTCTCCTCAGAATCAGAAGTCCATGCATCTGTTTGTCCTTAAATGTTGCGAGGACAGTGACCACATTGTTCAATAAGCCGTGGTCTATCCTTTTTGCTCTTTAGTATTTTAACTTATTTTCCAATATCAGTTGAGGTGAGATCAGACTAACTTCCCTTGCCATCAAAGTAGCATTTGATTCATGTCACATCATTCCCCCTCAGCAAACTGTGGTTAATGGGAATCAGAGGAAATTCTGTGCTGGTAATTTCCTCAATGAACAATGACACCTTACCCAGAGCTATTGGGAATGACAAATAAACTCTGCCCTTGCTAGTGCCTTACAAAACCATGAATGGATTTGTTTTATTAATAACATCAAGATACATCAGTTTTCACAGTTTGGTCTAAAGTCTCAGAAAAGTAAAACCTTGCTGGTTGAGTGTCACTCCAATGAAATCAGAGCATTACAATAAGGTAACGATTCAGATTATCTTCAATCATTTACTTTCTGAAGACTGGTCGTGCGGTATCGTTGCCACTGAGATCAACATTTTCTCTGTCTAACAGCATCACATCGCATTGACTCAAGGCTGCACCATTCCCCAATTCTACTTCATTCTCCAGCTCATTTGCCATGCTCACCAGATATACGAGGCCCACAAGATGGAATAACTTAGAGATGCCTATGAGCCTCTGGAACCTGCCACACCACCATGCCCTGTGCTCTGACTCCATTCCCTCCCCCAAGCCCACCTCCTGTCGTGTATTCACCATCCCTCCTAACCTTCCACGCTCTAATGCTGAATGTTCTGTACTCAGCAAATGTCTCAGTTTTATCCCTCTGCGCCCCCACTTTAATGAATTTCAGGCACGACAGAATGTTGAACTCCTCTTCCACCATCTTCTCCTCGGTGTCCATTTCTTTGGACAAGAGTCCACTCCCCATCCCATAGACGCTTCGCCCAGCTCCAACACTCTCCCTCCACCTGGATCCATTCCTCTGGCATTTACTTGAACTCAATATGTTCATTGATAACTTTCCATGTGAGTTTACTTGTCTTAAATTCTCTGTATTCCCCCTCTCCCTATCCAACCTATCACCCTCTGAACAGACTGTACGCTGTATGCTTCGATCCAACCCTGACTGTGTTATTCAGCCTGTGCCGATAAGGGTGGTGCTGCTGTAGTCTGGTGGACTCACCTCTACATTTCAGAGGCTGAGTGCCAGCTCTCGGATACCTCCACACGTCACCTGCTGATCCATAACTCTACCATGACACATCAGGCTATTTTATTTACTAAATCTGACCACATTTCATCTGGAGATTCCCACTCACTGGCCCACACCTCCCACCCACCCCTACTCACCCCACCTAACAGTCCCGAAGCTGCTGGCCCTCTGATAGCAGAGTTCGCTTTTATCTCCTCCTGAAAATCCACAAACTGAACTGCCCATGCAGACCCATTGCTTCAGCCTGCTCCTCCCATACAGAGGGGGTGTATGGATACATACGTGGTCCCAAGTTATACCTGTTTCTTCATGGGGTACGTAGGTCATTCTATTTTCAGTTCTATTCCAGCCCCCATCCATAACTCTTTCTCCAATATGTAGATATTATCATCGCTGCTGCTCCTCTTTCTTGTCCAGAATTGGAAAAGTTCG
This sequence comes from Hemiscyllium ocellatum, assembly GCF_020745735.1. Taxonomy (NCBI): domain Eukaryota; kingdom Metazoa; phylum Chordata; class Chondrichthyes; order Orectolobiformes; family Hemiscylliidae; genus Hemiscyllium; species Hemiscyllium ocellatum. The sequence continues at coordinate 259,667 of NW_026869150.1, read as the reverse complement.
TTGTTTCCAATTTGCACCTCTCCCTCACATTCACCTCTCTACCTCTGACTCCTCCCTTCCTTTACTTGATATCTCTGCTTCTATTTCTGAGGATAGACCGGTCACTGATATCCAGTAATAACCGACCAACTCCCACAGCTACCTGGAGTATGCACCCTCACACCCTGTTTCCTAGAAAGGCTCCATTCCATTCTCTCAGCTCCTCCGTCTCCACCACATTGCTTCTGATGATGTCAACTTCAAAAATGTGGCCTCTGATATGTCCACCTTCTTCCTCACCCGAGAACTCCCCAGCACTGTTATTGACAGGGATCTCAACCAGTTCCGACCCACCTCCTGCACTTCTACCCTCGGCATCTTTCTTCCCTGCTGCAACAGCGTTAGAGTTTCCCTTATCCTTACCTACCATCCCACCAGCATTCACATGCAGAAGATCATCAGTCTGCATTCTCCCACCTCCAGCAAGATGCCAACACCAGACACATATTTGCCTCCTCTCCCCTTTCCGCCTTCTGAAGTGACCATTTCCTCCAGGACACCCTGGTCCACTCGTTATTCACTGCCAACACCTCCCCCCCCACACACACACACCACCTCCCCCAGGCCCCACCACAGGTACACTTCACTTTCCCCTGCCGAAGCTGTTACACTTTCCCATTTACCTCCTCCCTCGTCTTTATCTAAGGTCCAAACATACCTTTCAGGTGAAGCAGCATCCTACCAACATTTCCCACAACCCGGTCTACTACGTTCGCTGCTCACATTGTGATCTGCTCTACAGTGGGGAAACTAAAGGTAGACTGGGTGACCACTTCACTGAATATCCAAGCTGTACCTCTGCAAAAGACCCTGAGTTTCCAGTTGCCTGCCAGTTTAATACCCCATCCTGTTCCCTGGCCAGTATCTCTGTGTCAGGCTTGCTGCAGTGTTCCAGGACATTTCAACGCAAGCTGGAAGAACAACACCTCATTTTCCGCGGGTGGACCCTGCAGACATTCACACTCAAAATAATGGTCAATAATTTTAGGGACTGAACTCCTCAATGCCCCCGACCCAGACACCAGGCCTAGTTCTCACGTGGCCTTCCATTACTCACCCCCTATTGTTAGCTACTAACAGTTTTCATGAACAGTTATTCAGCTTCTGCTGTATATTAATCAACATTTTCAGGACTACCATCCGTTCTGAGGAAGGGCCACTGAATTAGAAACATTAATTTTGATTTCCCATCACAGATGCTGCAGACCTTTTGCAGGAACTTGGGGTTTTGTTTCAACAATGTCTCACAATGTTTTTGTATCACAATGCAATACGTCATGGATTTTTGGAGCTCTGTCAAACACAGGAACTTTGTAATTTCTCATTTAATGCCCATAAACTAATATTCGAGATTCAACTGAGATAGCAACTTTACTTATATCGTTCAGACCAGTCAATTTGTCACAGTTCAGAAAGAAAAAGAAATCGATAGAGGGAAACTCAGCAGGTCTGGCACCCTCTGAGCAGGGATACGCAGAATTAGCATTTGATTTCAATATGACTTTTTCAGAACAGTGTCACAGCATAATCGATATGTTAACTCTGTTTCACTCTGCAGATACTTCCTCATCTGCCATCATTTTCAGTTTGTATTTCATGTTTCCGTATCACTATATTTCATGTTTCTTGACAGGGCTACATGCTGAATTTGGTTATATATGGACAATGTAGTCCTTTCCTGTTCCTATTATGGTTGGTGTGTCTGGGACACCTCTGTTATGGCCGAAATCTGTTTCTTCTTTAAGATTCAAAGGAAAAAAGAATATTTTTTCTGATGACCCTGTAAATCTCAGGAACTCCACTTTGTTTAAAAAGACATTTTAGATGCAGCTGAAATTTCATGAGATAATAGGAATAGATTATTTATGGTGGAGCACTCTGTGACCATTTGAGCAAACTTGTCTACCCTGTCTCCAAAGGTTTTGATTACATATCACAGAATTATTTACAGCAAAAGTGGGGGGAACACAACCCATTGTCTCTTCCAGCTTGGAATGACTATCTCTACTGTTAGTCTCCTGTATTGGCCCCATTGCCCTTCACATTTTGTTATGAGTGTCTGCTTTTTTTATTGTAAGTATCCTGCCAGATATGAACAATATGTTAAATCTCAAACAAAAAGAAAATCAGAACTTAGAGGGCAAGGTCAGCAGGTCTGGCAGTATCTGTGAAGAGAAATCAAAGTAAACATTTCAGGCCCGGTGACCCTACTCGATCTGTATTCCCAATGACTAAATGGTGTGTGTATAAAATATAGTTCACTTTATCACATTTAATATTATTCTTTTAGTTCACATTGTCATTCAGCATTGCATCACCCAAATGTTGGCTGTTTCCTTGTTATGCATTAGATTTAATTTTGTCTGTCAGAAAGAGGGATGATGACTGGGGAATATCATTGTACTGCCCATGCAGTCTCCACAGGCACTGCTCCCATTCCGCCCTATCTCCCACCCAATATCATGTTCACTCGAACCTGACTCATTAATTCATAAGTCTAAATGAATACTTTCATTATAATTATCCCTTTTAGTTTTGGACAGATGCCAAAATGCGTAAAAAAATACGGTTTACATCAAATAAAACTGCATTTAGAAGTCTGTCAATTTATATAAATTAATTACTGAAGCATATTCCCTATGGAAGTTCAAAAGTTGCCTTATTAGAGCAGTGAGAGGAATATTCAGAGACGTCCACACTTCCTGTCTATGTTCAGGGCGGTTGTGCCCAGTAACAGTCTGTTCGCTGGCGTTTGGTCCCGTGGAGGAGAGATCAGCACAGTCACAACATCCTGATTGTGATTGTTTTGTTGGGGGGCGGGGGGGGGGTGGAAGGATTTTTGGAGAGATGGGTACAACATAGTAAACGGACAACAGAGCAGAATCATGTAGCCTACGAAAAGAAAATATTCTTATTCTCCCTCACAACTGACTTCACTAGAGCAATTGATGATGGGAGATGTGACCAATAGTCAGAAATGTCAACATGTAGTCCAGTCCAGATATAATGTGAACTGACTGTGCTGTATTGAAAGCTGGGACTGTTTGCTCTGACCGTGATTGATGTCAGTCTCGGTGCAATGTAACTGTGTCACTGGAGGGTTTCTCTCTCCTATTAATAAGCGCTCCATTCAGTGCGTTAACCCACAGTAGTAACAGATGCATCAGCTCCAACAGTAACAGAGATCAACAGCTGCATGGATCTTAATCTGAGAATAGCGGACTGGAACATTGCAACAATGGAGAGGAGGTTTTCCTAGAGTCTTTTCAAGATTTCCCCCTCTTAGGGATTTCTACCATATCGGATATCAGCAGTGCTGATGGCTATTCTGGGCGGGGTGGAGGGTGTGCTACTAACCTATTCTCGCTATTGTTGGCGTTCTCTACCTCTGTCCATTCAATAATCCCATAAACAAGTTTGAACTTCATTGCAATTTCTGTTACCTATATTTGTCAGAGGAAGAAACTATTGCCTTCAGTTTCAATTCAGTCTCCATTCATTATTCATGAATTGAAGACCCCTCCCTCACAAACATCTGCGAACAAAGCTGTGCACAACCACGAGATCCCTTTTTGCCCTGAACTGACTTATGTCTCGTGTTCTCTCTGTCACCAAACCTGTCCACTCCCAGCTCCTCATATCCACAATCTTCATCTCTGTGTCAGTGCTGTTGCTGAGCAAACCATTGGCTGTACGTTGCTAAAATTCAGACTAAAGATTTCAAGCTCTCTTCTGACCACTTTCCCAATTACAAATATCTCAATCACAAACTTGCTCTTGTCGCGTTACTTCATGATTAGGACAATGCATGAATGTAGGAATGTCGCTGGACGTAATTCAGAGCAAAATTTATTGAACGAAAGATAATGCTTCAAATGATTTGTTTCAAGTCCACTACAGCTGAGGACAGAACTGAAATAAAAATGATAAGAATTGGAATAAAACTGAATTTCACGAAAACCAAATATAAAAGCAACATTTTGTCTGAAAACCTTCATCTTTCACTGATCACCTTCGGTAAAGAAATCTAGTGTTATTACCCGGTCTGGGTTAATTGTGACTTGAGATCCATGGCAATCTGCTTAACTTTATATTGGCTTGTGGAATGGCCTCAGAGTCAGGGCAATGAGTGATTGTCCCAAATGCTGCCCTTGGCAGAGATACCAACATCCCACGAATTAATAAAATTGAAGGTGAAATCAAATAAAGGATGATGCTCTAAATCTGAAATTATAGAAAGAAATGCAAAGAAACGAACAGAAAGTGCTGGGGAACGTTCCTGAACTGAAAGCAGCTGGAAAGGAGTGTGATTAATACCGTTGACAGGGAAGTCTGCTTTGAAGGGAAGGAGGGATCAATAGAGAAAGAGAGATATAGAAGAAAAACAGCAAACAAAGAGAGTGATGATCAGCTGGGCTGGAAATATAATGTGAGATTCACCTCATCTATTTTTCGGCTTTCCCATCTTCCTGAATATCATGCCCTTGTAAATACAGGTATCCCCTACTTTTCAAAAGTTCGCTTTTCGCCACTTCCCTTTCCGACTGACTTACATTTTGACATTGTTTCGCTAACCAAAAATAAATCCGAACAGGATTTTCACTTTTACGAAGAAAGCCGAAATTTTTCCCAGATAAATTAGTCCTACTGCACTTTACACCATATCAGCTTGAAAACGGTTTCGTAGGAACACTCAACTTACAAATACTGAGGGAAACCTGTATATATCCAAGATCATGCTGAAAGCGATTTGATTCCCTCTGTCTGTCCTCCCTAAGTGTGGTCATCTTCGTATATTCATTAATTACATAGGGTCTCTCTGACTGGGGCAGCATGAGTTCATTTTTCCAGTTGCCCTTGAGAAGACCTTGAGCCCCTGCAGTCCAAGTGTTTGATCAGATGTGGTTTCGTTTATTTTCGTCAAATGTACAATGGAAAGGTTTGTTTTTATTGTAATGCAGGCACATGACTCTAAACAAGAAAACAGAGATCACAGGGTCCTTGGACAGAGTGAGGCATACAATGGTTACAGCTTCACCGGAGGTGTGCAAAGTAAGATCGACATTAGCAAGATTAATATTATTTAAAAAGTGAGACATGTCAATTTGTCAGTCTAATAATGGTAGGGAAGGAAGTGTTCCTGAGCATGCTGGTCCATGTTTTCAAACTTCTGTGTCTCCTCCCTGTTGGAAGAGTTTGTAGGATATCATTCCTGTTTTGGGGGAGATCTTTGATGTTGCCAGCCTTTCTGCGACAATGACAACTACAAATGGGCGAAAGATTGTCTTCCGTGATGGTTTGGACTGTGCACAAAACCGTCTGTAGTTTCTTATGGTCCTAGGCAGAGCAGTTACCATGTCAGGTCATTATGCACCCGAACAGAATGCTTTGAGTTGCCGGTATGCAGAGCACTGTGAGCCGAGCGGTTTCAAAATAGTTAGATGCAATAATTGGCTGTTAAATGGATACCCACGTTCTGGTTGCTGTTTTGACAACAATTGAAATTTAACTGATAATTTTAAATTATGTCCTCCATACCAAAACTTTGTTGAATGCATTGTATTGCCAACATCGAACCAATGAGCCATTCACCTGCTTCAAACGAATATAGAAGCCATCACCATCACCACGAAGGAAAAAGAAACAGAAACAAAGGGAAGGAGGGAGAACGCAGCGAGCGAAACAGATGGACAGTCAGTCAAAGAGAGAAAGGAAACTAAACAAGGAAACAAACAGTTGCATGTGCAGGGAGAAGGGAAGATAATACGTTCAGGGAAAGTAACAGAAGGCAGGGAAAAGGAAAACACAGGGAAATAGGCAGTGTGAGAGAAACAGTGAGAGACAAAGCTCACAGGGAGCTGGGGATAGGGTCAAGGGGAGCTGGGGAGAATGGGAGGAGCTGAGGGTGAGGACCGGAGAAACCTGATCGTGAGCACTGGAGGGAGCTGGGGGTAGGGAGATGAGGATTTATTTTGTCCTGTGCCAAAATATCCAGGAAGATCATGTTAAGACTGGATGTACTGAACGATGGCTGTAAAACATGTCTGAGACGCATATAGGTTACGCTGCACAGGGCGTGCGCTAGGCGAGGTCAATATGAACAAAATCAGCATTATCTGAGATTGGAGAGCCCATTCATCAGGCTAATAACAACTAGGAAGAAGCTGTTCCTGAACTTGCTGCTCTGTGTGTTCAAGCGTCTGTATCTTTTAGCCTGATGGAAGAGGTTGTGGGAGATCTTTACAGGCGTATGATGTGTCTTTGGTAATGTTAGAACAAAGAACATTCCAGTACAGGAACAGGCCATTCGGCGGTCCAAGCCTGCGACGATCCAAATCCTCCATCTCAACCTAAAGGTCTGTATCCCTATGCTCCCTGCCCATTCATGTATATTTCTCGAAACATCTTAAATGGAGCACCACTGGTCACAGTTCTCCATTTTGAGAAACTACCTTCCCCAATTACGCTCTGTCCCCTCTTGCCAATTAAATTCTTTATCCATGTAGCTAGCACACCCTGGACACCATGTGACTTCACTTTCTCCATTACCCGACCATGGGAAATCTTATCAAACGTCTTTCTGACGTCCATGTACATGACATCTACAGCCCCTCCCTCATCAATCAACTTTGTCACTTCCTCAAATAATTCTATTAAGTTGGTAAGACATGACCTTCCCTGCACTAAATCATGTTGCCTATCACTGATAAGACCATTTTCATTCAAATGAGAATAGAACCTAATCCTCAGTATCTTCTTTCGCAGCTTCCCAGACGTCAGGCTCACCGGTCTATAATTAACGGGATTATTCATGCTACCCTTCTTAAACAAGGAGATTAGAAACTTTCCAGTCCTCTGGGACCTCAGTTGTGTTCAAGGATGTTACAAAGATATCTGTTATGGCCCTAGTTATTTCCTCTCTCTCTTCCCTCAGTAATCTTGGACAGATGTTGGCAGCCTTTCTACGGCAACGAGCCGTGTAAATCGAGTCAATGGTTGAGAGATTGGAGTCCGTCATAGTCTGGGCTGTGAACACAATCTTCTGTAATTTCTGATGGACTTGGGCAGAGTGTTGCCGTACCAGGCCATTATGCACCCGGACAGTATGTTCACAATAGTGCATCTGTAGAAGTAGTGCATGCCAGATATCCTGAGCCAAGTGAGTAAGGAGAGACGTTTTTGAAACATCTTGTCTGTCATACCTATGTGAGAAGTCCCGGGTAGGTTGCCAGTTATCATCACTCCGAGGGACTTGACACTCTGCACTGTCTCGACCATTGATGTAGATAGTGGCTTGTTCCCCACCTTTCGTTCTAAAGTCAATGATCAGTTCTTTACGTTTGCCGAGTTTGAGAGGGAGGTTATTATCATTCCACCATGCCACCAAACCCACTGTCTTCTTTCTGTGTTCAGACTCATCGTTGTTTGATATCTCTCCTGCTTTGGTGATGTCATCAGCAAACTTATAGTTGGCATTGCTTGGAATTTGGCAACACCTCCACGTGTGTACCGGAGTACAGTAGGGGGCTGAGGACACAGCCGTGTGTGTACCGGAGTACAGTAGGGGTCTGAGGACAAAGCCGTATGTGTACAGGGAGTACAGTAGGGGACTGAGGACACAGCAATGTGTGTACAGGGAGTACAGTAGGGGGCTGAGGACACAGCCCTGTGTGTGTACAGGGAGTACAGTAGTGGGCTGAGGACACAGCCGTGTGTGAACAGGGAGTACAGTAGGGGGCTGAGGACACAGCTGTGCGTGTACAGGGAGTACAGTAGGGGCTGAGGGACACTGCCGTGGGCGTACGGGGAGTACAGTAGGGGGCTGAGGGACACAGCCGTGTCTGTACAGGGAGTACAGTAGGACCTAGGGCACAGCCGACGGTGTACAGGGAAGACAGTAGGGGGCTGAGGACACAGCCGTGCATGTACAGGGAGTACAGTAGGGGGCAGAGGGCACAGCCGTGTGTGTAGAGGGAGTACAGTAGGACCTAGGGCACAGCTGTCGGTGTACAGGGAGTACTGTAGGGGGCTGAGAGCACAGTCGTGTGTGTACAGGGAGTACAGTAGTGGGCTGAGGACAAAGCCGTGTGTGTCCAGGGAGTACAGTAGGGGGCTGAGGACACAGCCGTGTATGTAGGCAGTACAGCAGGGAGCGGAGGACACAGCCATGTGTGTACAGGGAGTACAGTAAGGGGCTGAGGACACAGCCCTGTGTGTACAGGGAGTACCGTAGCGAGCTGAGGGACACAGCCGTGTGTGTACAGGGAGTACAGTAGGGAGTGGAGGACGCAGCCGTGTGTGTACAGGAAGAACAGTAGGGGGCTGAGGACACAGCCGTGTGTGTACAGTGAGTACAGTAGGGGGCTGAAGACAAAGCCGTGTGTGTACAGGGAGTACCATAGCGAGCTGATGGACACAGCCGTGTGTGTACAGGGAGTACAGTAGGGGGCCGAGAGCACAGCCGTGTGTGTACAGGAAGTACAGTAGGGTGCTGAGGACACAGAAGTGGGTCTAGAAGGAGTACAGTAGGATGCTGAGGGACACAGCCGTGTGTGTACAGGGAGTACAGTAGGATGCTGAGGCCACAGCCGTGTGTGTACAGGGAGTACAGTAGGGGACTGAGGGTCACAGCCGTGTGTGTACAGGGAGTACAGTAGCGAGCTGAGGGACACAGCTGTGTGTGTACAGGAGTACCGTAGGGGGCTGAGAGCACAGCCGTGTGTGTACAGGGATACCGTAGGGAGCGGAGGACGCAGCCGTGTGTGCCCAGGGAGTACAGTAGGGGGCTGAGGACATAGCTGTGTGTGTACAGGAAGTACAGTAGGGGGCTGAGGACACAGCCGTGTGTGTACAGGGAGTACCGTAATGAGCTGAGGGACACAGCCGTGTGAGTACAGGGATTACAGTAGCGAGCTGAGGGACACAACCGTGTGTGTACAGGAAGTACAGTAGCGAGCTGAGGGACACAGCCGTGTGTGTACAGGGAGTACAGTAGTGGGCTGAGGGACACAGCCCTGTGTGTACAGGGAGTACAGTAGGGGGCTGATGACAAAGCCGTGTGTGTACAGGAGTATGGTAGTGGGCTGAGGGACAAGCTGTGTGTGTACAGGGAGTACAGTAGCGAGCTGAGGGACAGGCCGTGTGTGTACAGGGAGTACAGTAGGGGGCTGAGGTCACATCTTTTGTTGCATAGGGAGTACAGTCGGGGGTGATGACACAGCCGTATGTGTACAAGGAATACGGTAGGGGGCTTAGGCAACTGCTGTCAGAGCACAGGGAGTACAGTAGGACTGAGGCCACAGCCGTGCGTGTACAGGGAGTACAGTAGGGGGCTGAGGACACAGCCGTGTGTGTACAGGGAGTGCAGTAGGACCGAGGGCACAGCCGTCGGTGTACAGGGAGGACAGCAGTGGGCTGAGGACACAGCCGTGTGTGTACAGGGAGTACTGTAGGGTGCTGAGAGCACAGCCATGTGTGTCCAGGGAGTACAGTATGGGGCTGAGGACACAGCCGTGTATGTAGGCAGTACAGTAGGGGGCTGAGGACACAGCCCTGTGTGTACAGGGAGTGCAGTAGGACCGAGGGCACAGCCGTCGGTGTACAGGGAGGACAGCAGTGGGCTGAGGACACAGCCGTGTGTGTACAGGGAGTACTGTAAGGGGCTGAGAGCACAGACGCCTGTGTACAGGGAGTAGAGTAGTGGGCTGAGGACACAGCCATGTGTGTCCAGGGAGTACAGTATGGGGCTGAGGACAGAGCCGTGTATGTAGGCAGTACAGTAGGGAGCGGAGGACACAGCCATGTGTGTACAGGGAGTACAGTAGGGGGCTGAGGACACAGCCCTGTGTGTACAGGGAGTACAGTAGGGGGCTGAAGACACAGCCGTGTGTGTACAGGGAGTACCACAGCAAGCTGAGGAACACAGCCATGTGTGTACAGGGAGTACAGTAGGGAGCTGAGGGACACAGCCATGTGTGTACAGGGAGTACAGTAGGGGGCTTAGAGCACAGCCGTGTGTGTACAGGAAGTACAGAAGCAAGCTGAGGGACACAGCTGTGTGTGTACAGGGAGTACAGTAGGGGGTTGAGGAACACAGCTGTGTGTGTACAGGGAGTACAGTAGGGGGCTGAGGGACACAGCCGTGTGTGTACAGGGAGTACCGTAATGAGCTGAGGGACACAGCCGTGTGTGTACAGGGCGTACAGTAGCGAGCTGAGGGACACAGCCATGTGTGTACAGAAATACAGTAGGGGGCTGAGGTGACATCTTTTGTTGCATAGGGTGTACAGTCGGGGGTGATGACACAGCCGTATGTGTACAAGGAATACGGTAGGAGGCTGAGGCCACAGCTTTCAGAGTACAGGGAGTACAGTAGGGACTGAGGACACAGCCATGTGTGTACAGGGAGTACAGTAGGGGGAAGAAGACACAGCCGTGTGTGTACAGGAGTACAGTAGGGGGCTGAGGGACACAGCCGTGTGTGTACAGGTATTACCGTAGCGAGCTGAGGGACACAGCCGTGTGTGTACAGGGAGTACAGTAGGGTTTGAGGAACACAGCTGTGTGTGTACATGGAGTACAGTAGGGGACTGAGGGACACTGCCGTGTGTGTACAGGGAGTACAGTAGCAAGCTGAGGGACACAGCCGTGTGTGTACAGGGAGTACAGTAGGGTTTGAGGAACACAGCTGTGTGTGTACATGGAGTACAGTAGGGGACTGAGGGACACAGCCGTGTGTGTACAGGGAGTACAGTAGGTGGCTGAGGGACACAGCCGTGTGTGTACAGGGAGTACCGTAATGAGCTGAGGGACACAGCCGTGTGTGTACAGGGAGTACAGTAGGGGGTTGAGGAACACAGCTGTGTGTGTACAGGGAGTACAGTAGGGGGCTGAGGACACAGCCGTGTGTGTACAGGGAGTACCGTAATGAGCTGAGGGACACAGCCGTGTGTGCCCAGGGAGTACAGTAGGGGGCTGAGGACATAGCTGTGTCTGTACAGGAAGTACAGTAGGGGGCTGAGGACACAGCCGTGTGTGTACAGGGAGTACCGTAATGAGCTGAGGGACACAGCCATGTGTGTACAGGAAGTACAGTAGGGGGCTGAGGACACAGCCGTGTGTGTACAGGGAGTACCGTAATGAGCTGAGGGACACAGCCGTGTGTGCCCAGGGAGTACAGTAGGGGGCTAAGGACATAGCTGTGTGTGTACAGGAAGTACAGTAGGGGGCTGAGGACACAGCCGTGTGTGTACAGGGAGTACCGTAATGAGCTGAGGGACACAGCCGTGTGAGTACTGGGATTACAGTAGCGAGCTGAGGGACACAGCCGTGTGTGTACAGGAAGTACAGTAGCGAGCTGAGGGACACAGCCGTGTGTGTACAGGTAGTACCGTAGCGAGCTGAGGGACACAGCCGTGTGTGTACAGGGAGTACAGTAGGGTTTGAGGAACACAGCTGTGTGTGTACATGGAGTACAGTAGGGGACTGAGGGACACAGCTGTGAGTGTACAGGGAGTACAGTAGGTGGCTGAGGGACACTGCCATGTGTGTACAGGGAGTACAGTAGCGAGCTGAGGGACACAGCCGTGTGTGTACAGGGAGTACAGTAGGGGGTTGAGGAACACAGCTGTGTGTGTACAGGGAGTACAGTAGGGGGCTGAGGGACACAGCCGGGTGTGTACAGGGAGTACCGTAATGAGCTGAGGGACACAGCCGTGTGTGTACAGGAAGTACAGTAGGGGGCTGAGGACACAGCCGTGTGTGTACAGGGAGTACCGTAATGAGCTGAGGGACACAGCCGTGTGTGCCCAGGGAGTACAGTAGGGGGCTGAGGACATAGCTGTGTGTGTACAGGAAGTACAGTAGGGGGCTGAGGACACAGCCGTGTGTGTACAGGGAGTACCGTAATGAGCTGAGGGACACAGCCGTGTGAGTACTGGGATTACAGTAGCGAGCTGAGGGACACAGCCGTGTGTGTACAGGAAGTACAGTAGCGAGCTGAGGGACACAGCCGTGTGTGTACAGGGAGTACAGTAGTGGGCTGAGGGACACAGCCCTGTGTGTACAGGGAGTACAGTAGGGGGCTGATGACAAAGCCGTGTGTGCACAGGAGTATGGTAGTGGGCTGAGGGACAAGCTGTGTGTGTACAGGGAGTACAGTAGCGAGCTGAGGGACAGGCCGTGTGTGTACAGGGAGTACAGTAGGGGGCTGAGGTCACATCTTTTGTTGCATAGGGAGTACAGTCGGGGGTGATGACACAGCCGTATGTGTACAAGGAATACGGTAGGGGTCTTAGGCAACTGCTGTCAGAGCACAGGGAGTACAGTAGGACTGAGGCCACAGCCGTGCGTGTACGGGGAGTACAGTAGGGGGCTGAGGACACAGCCGTGTGTGTACAGGGAGTGTAGTAGGACCGAGGGCACCGCCGTCGGTGTACAGGGAGGACAGCAGTGGGCTGAGGACACAGCCGTGTGCGTACAGGGAGTACTGTAGGGGGCTGAGAGCACAGACGCGTGTGTACAGGGAGTAGAGTAGTGGGCTGAGGACACAGCCATGTGTGTCCAGGGAGTACAGTATGGGGCTGAGGACACAGCCGTGTATGTAGGCAGTACAGTAGGGAGCGGAGGACACAGCCATGTGTGTACAGGGAGTACAGTAGGGGGCTGAGGACACAGCCCTGTGTGTACAGGGAGTACAGTAGGGGGCTGAAGACACAGCCGTGTGTGTACAGGGAGTACCACAGCAAGCTGAGGAACACAGCCGTGTATGTACAGGGAGTACAGTAGGGGCTGAGGACACAGAAGTGGGTGTAGAAGGAGTAAAGTAGGGGGCTGAGGGACACAGTCCTTGTGTACAGGGAGTACAGTAGGATGCTGAGGACACAGCTGTGTGTGTACAGGGAGTACAGTGGGGGGCTGGGGGTCTCAGCCGTGTGTGTACAGGGAGCACAGTAGCGAGCTGAGGGACACAGCTATGTGTGTACAGGGAGTACAGTAGGGGGCTGAGGACACAGCTGTGTGTGTACAGGGAGTACAGTAGGGGGCTGAGAGCACAGCCGTGTGTGCACAGGGAGTACAGTAGGGTTTTGAGGAACACAGCTGTGTGTGTACAGGGAGTACAGTAGGGGGCTGAGGGACACAGCCGTGTGTGTACAGGGAGTACCGTAATGAGCTGAGGGACACAGCCGTGTGTGTACAGGGAGTACAATAGTGGGCTGAGGACATAGCTGTGTGTGTACACGAAGTACAGTAGAGGGCTGAGGACACAGCTGTGTGTGTACAGGGAGTACACTAGGGGGCGGAGAGCACAGCCGTGTGTGCACAGGGAGTACAGTAGGGTTTTGAGGAACACAGCTGTGTGTGTACAGGGAGTACAGTAGGTGGCTGAGGGACACAGCCGTGTGTGTACAGGGAGTACCGTAATGAGCTGAGGGACACAGCCATGTGTGTACAGGGAGTACAGTAGTGGGCTGAGGGACACAGCCCTGTGTGTACAGGGAGTACAGTGGGGGGCTGATGACAAAGCCGTGTGTGTACAGCAGTATGGTAGTGGGCTGAGGGACAAGCCGTGTGTGTACAGGGAGTACTGTAGCGAGCTGAGGGGCACAGCTGTGTGCGTACAGGGAGTACAGTAGGGGGCTGAGGTCACATCTTTTGTTGCATAGGGAGCATAGTCGGGGGTGATGACACGGCCGTGTGTGTACAAGGAATATGGTAGGGGGCTGAGGCCAGAGCTGTCAGATTACAGGGAGGACAGTAGGACTGAGGGCAAAGCCGTGCGTGTACAGGGAGTACAGTAGGGGGCTGAGGACACAGCCGTGTGTGTACAGGGAGTACAATAGTATCGAGGGCACAGCCGTCGGTGAACAGGGAGGACAGTAGGGGGCTGAGGACACAGCCCTGTGTGTACAGGGAGTACTGTAGGGGGCTGAGAGCACAGCCGTGTGTGTACAGGGACTACCGTAGTGGGCTGAGGACACAGCCGTGTGTGTCCAGGGAGTACAGTATGGGGCTGAGGACACAGCCGTGTATGTAGGCAGTACAGTAGGGAGGGGAGGATACAGCCATGTGTGTACAGGGAGTACAGTAGGGGGCTGAAGACACAGCCGTGTGTGTACAGGGAGTACAGTAGGGGACTGAGGGTCACAGCCGTGTGTGTACAGAAAGTACAGTAGCGAGCTGAGGGACACAGCTGTGTGTGTACAGGAGTACCGTAGGGGGCTGAGAGCACAGCCGTGTGTGTACAGGGAGTACCGTAATGAGCTGAGGGATACAGCCGTGTGTGCCCAGGGAGTACAGTAGGGGGCTGAGGACATAGCTGTGTGTGTACAGGAAGTACAGTAGGGGGCTGAGGACACAGCCGTGTGTGTACAGGGAGTACCGTAATGAGCTGAGGGACACAGCCGTGTGAGTACAGGGATTACAGTAGCGAGCTGAGGGACACAACCGTGTGTGTACAGGAAGTACAGTAGCGAGCTGAGGGACACAGCCGTGTGTGTACAGGGAGTACAGTAGTGGGCTGAGGGACACAGCCCTGTGTGTACAGGGAGTACAGTAGGGGGCTGATGACAAAGCCGTGTGTGTACAGGAGTATGGTAGTGGGCTGAGGGACAAGCTGTGTGTGTACAGGGAGTACAGTAGCGAGCTGAGGGACAGGCCGTGTGTGTACAGGGAGTACAGTAGGGGGCTGAGGTCACATCTTTTGTTGCATAGGGAGTACAGTCGGGGGTGATGACACAGCCGTATGTGTACAAGGAATACGGTAGGGGGCTTAGGCAACTGCTGTCAGAGCACAGGGAGTACAGTAGGACTGAGGCCACAGCCGTGCGTGTACAGGGAGTACAGTAGGGGGCTGAGGACACAGCCGTGTGTGTACAGGGAGTGCAGTAGGACCGAGGGCACAGCCGTCGGTGTACAGGGAGGACAGCAGTGGGCTGAGGACACAGCCGTGTGTGTACAGGGAGTACTGTAGGGGGCTGAGAGCACAGCCATGTGTGTCCAGGGAGTACAGTATGGGGCTGAGGACACAGCCGTGTATGTAGGCAGTACAGTAGGGAGCGAGGGCACAGCCATGTGTGTACAGGGAGTACAGTAGGGGGCTGAGGACACAGCCCTGTGTGTACAGGGAGTGCAGTAGGACCGAGGGCACAGCCGTCGGTGTACAGGGAGGACAGCAGTGGGCTGAGGACACAGCCGTGTGTGTACAGGGAGTACTGTAAGGGGCTGAGAGCACAGACGCCTGTGTACAGGGAGTAGAGTAGTGGGCTGAGGACACAGCCATGTGTGTCCAGGGAGTACAGTATGGGGCTGAGGACAGAGCCGTGTATGTAGGCAGTACAGTAGGGAGCGGAGGACACAGCCATGTGTGTACAGGGAGTACAGTAGGGGGCTGAGGACACAGCCCTGTGTGTACAGGGAGTACAGTAGGGGGCTGAAGACACAGCCGTGTGTGTACAGGGAGTACCACAGCAAGCTGAGGAACACAGCCATGTGTGTACAGGGAGTACAGTAGGGAGCTGAGGGACACAGCCATGTGTGTACAGGGAGTACAGTAGGGGGCTTAGAGCACAGCCGTGTGTGTACAGGAAGTACAGAAGCAAGCTGAGGGACACAGCTGTGTGTGTACAGGGAGTACAGTAGGGGGTTGAGGAACACAGCTGTGTGTGTACAGGGAGTACAGTAGGGGGCTGAGGGACACAGCCGTGTGTGTACAGGGAGTACCGTAATGAGCTGAGGGACACAGCCGTGTGTGTACAGGGCGTACAGTAGCGAGCTGAGGGACACAGCCATGTGTGTACAGAAATACAGTAGGGGGCTGAGGTGACATCTTTTGTTGCATAGGGTGTACAGTCGGGGGTGATGACACAGCCGTATGTGTACAAGGAATACGGTAGGAGGCTGAGGCCACAGCTTTCAGAGTACAGGGAGTACAGTAGGGACTGAGGACACAGCCATGTGTGTACAGGGAGTACAGTAGGGGGCTGAGGGACACAGCCGTGTGTGTACAGGTAGTACCGTAGCGAGCTGAGGGACACAGCCGTGTGTGTACAGGGAGTACAGTAGGGTTTGAGGAACACAGCTGTGTGTGTACAGGGAGTACAGTAGGTGGCTGAGGGACACTGCCGTGTGTGTACAGGGAGTACAGTAGCAAGCTGAGGGACACAGCCGTGTGTGTACAGGGAGTACAGTAGGGGGTTGAGGAACACAGCTGTGTGTGTACAGGGAGTACAGTAGGGGGCTGAGGGACACAGCCGTGTGTGTACAGGGAGTACCGTAATGAGCTGAGGGACACAGCCGTGTGTGTACAGGAAGTACAGTAGGGGGCTGAGGACATAGCTGTGTGTGTACAGGAAGTACAGTAGGGGGCTGAGGACACAGCCGTGTGTGTACAGGGAGTACCGTAATGAGCTGAGGGACACAGCCGTGTGAGTACTGGGATTACAGTAGCGAGCTGAGGGACACAGCCGTGTGTGTACAGGAAGTACAGTAGCGAGCTGAGGGACACAGCCGTGTGTGTACAGGGAGTACAGTAGTGGGCTGAGGGACACAGCCCTGTGTGTACAGGGAGTACAGTAGGGGGCTGATGACAAAGCCGTGTGTGCACAGGAGTATGGTAGTGGGCTGAGGGACAAGCTGTGTGTGTACAGGGAGTACAGTAGCGAGCTGACGGACAGGCCGTGTGTGTACAGGGAGTACAGTAGGGGGCTGAGGTCACATCTTTTGTTGCATAGGGAGTACAGTCGGGGGTGATGACACAGCCGTATGTGTACAAGGAATACGGTGGGGGCTTAGGCAACTGCTGTCAGAGCACAGGGAGTACAGTAGGACTGAGGCCACAGCCGTGCGTGTACGGGGAGTACAGTAGGGGGCTGAGGACACAGCCGTGTGTGTACAGGGAGTGTAGTAGGACCGAGGGCACAGCCGTCGGTGCACAGGGAGGACAGCAGTGGGCTGAGGACACAGCCGTGTGTGTACAGGGAGTACTGTAGGGGGCTGAGAGCACAGACGCGTGTGTACAGGGAGTAGAGTAGTGGGCTGAGGACACAGCCATGTGTGTCCAGGGAGTACAGTATGGGGCTGAGGACACAGCCGTGTATGTAGGCAGTACAGTAGGGAGTGGAGGATACAGCATTGTGTGTACAGGGTGTACAGTAGGGGGCTGAGGACACAGCCCTGTGTGTACAGGGAGTACAGTAGGGGGCTGAAGACACAGCCGTGTGTGTACAGGGAGTACCACAGCAAGCTGAGGAACACAGCCGTGTATGTACAGGGAGTATAGTAGGGGCTGAGGACACAGAAGTGGGTGTAGAAGGAGTAAAGTAGGGGGCTGAGGGACACAGTCCTTGTGTACAGGGAGTACAGTAGGATGCTGAGGACACAGCTGTGTGTGTACAGGGAGTACAGTGGGGGGCTGAGGGTTTCAGCCGTGTGTGTACAGGGAGCACAGTAGCGAGCTGAGGGACACAGCTATGTGTGTACAGGGAGTACAGTAGGGGGGTGAGAGCACAGCTGTGTGTGCACAGGGAGTACAGTAGGATTTTGAGGAACACAGCTGTGTGTGTACAGGGAGTACAGTAGGGGGCTGAGGGACACAGCCGTGTGTGTACAGAGAGTACCGTAATGAGCTGAGGGACACAGCCGTGTGTGTACAGGGAGTACAATAGTGGGCTGAGGACATAGCTGTGTGTGTACACGAAGTACAGTAGAGGGCTGAGGACACAGCTGTGTGTGTACAGGGAGTACAGTAGGGGGCTGAGAGCACAGCCGTGTGTGCACAGGGAGTACAGTAGGGTTTTGAGGAACACAGCTGTGTGTGTACAGGGAGTACAGTAGGTGGCTGAGGGACACAGCCGTGTGTGTCCAGGGAGTACCGTAATGAGCTGAGGGACACAGCCATGTGTGTACAGGGAGTACAGTAGTGGGCTGAGGGACACAGCCCTGTGTGTACAGGGAGTACAGTAGGGGGCTGAGGGACACAGCCCTGTGTGTACAGCAGTATGGTAGTGGGCTGAGGGACAAGCCGTGTGTGTACAGGGAGTACTGTAGCGAGCTGAGGGGCACAGCTGTGTGCGTACAGGGAGTACAGTAGGGGGCTGAGGTCACATCTTTTGTTGCATAGGGAGCATAGTCGGGGGTGATGACACAGCCGTGTGTGTACAAGGAATACGGTAGGGGGCTGAGGCCAGAGCTGTCAGATTACAGGGAGGACAGTAGGACTGAGGGCAAAGCCGTGCGTGTACAGGGAGTACAGTAGGGGGCTGAGGACACAGCCGTGTGTGTACAGGGAGTACAATAGTATCGAGGGCACAGCCGTCGGTGAACAGGGAGGACAGTAGGGGGCTGAGGACACAGCCCTGTGTGTACAGGGAGTACTGTAGGGGGCTGAGAGCACAGCCGTGTGTGTACAGGGACTACCGTAGTGGGCTGAGGACACAGCCGTGTGTGTCCAGGGAGTACAGTATGGGGCTGAGGACACAGCCATGTATGTAGGCAGTACAGTAGGGAGGGGAGGACACAGCCATGTGTGTACAGGGAGTACAGTAGAGGGCTGAGGACACAGCTGTGTGTGTACAGGGAGTACAGTAGGGGGCTGAGAGCACAGCCGTGTGTTTACAGGGAGTACAGTAGGGGTTGAGGGACACAGCTGTGTGTGTACAGGGAGTACAGTAGGGGGCTGAGGGACACAGCCGTGTGTGTACAGTGAGTACCGTAATGAGCTGAGGGACACAGCCGTGTGTGTACAGGGAGTACAGTAGTGGGCTGAGGGACACAGCCCTGTGTGTACAGGGAGTACAGTGGGGGGCAAATGACAAAGCCGTGTTTGTACAGCAGTATGGTAGTGGGCTGAGGGACAAGCCGTGTGTGTACAGGGAGTACTGTAGCGAGTTGAGGGGCACAACTGTGTGCGTACAGGGAGTACAGTAGGGGGCTGAGGTCACATCTTTTGTTGCATAGGGAGCATAGTCGGGGGTGATGACACAGCCGTGTGTGTACAAGGAATACGGTAGGGGGCTGAGGCCAGAGCTGTCAGATTACAGGGAGGACAGTAGGACTGAGGGCAAAGCCGTGCGTGTACAGGGAGTACAGTAGGGGGCTGAGGACACAGCCGTGTGTGTACAGGGAGTACAATAGTATCGAGGGCACAGCCGTCGGTGAACAGGGAGGACAGTAGGGGGCTGAGGACACAGCCGTGTGTGTACAGGGAGTACTGTAGGGGGCTGAGAGCACAGCCGTGTGTGTACAGGGACTACCGTAGTGGGCTGAGGACACAGCCGTGTGTGTCCAGGGAGTACAGTATGGGGCTGAGGACACAGCCATGTATGTAGGCAGTACAGTAGGGAGGGGAGGACACAGCCATGTGTGTACAGGGAGTACAGTAGGGGTCTGAGGACACAGCCCTGTGTGTACAGGGAGTGCAGTAGGGGGCTGAAGACACAGCCGTGTGTGTACAGGGAGTACCACAGCAAGCTGAGGGACACAGCTGCGTGTGTACATGGAGTACAGTAGGGGACTGAGGGACACAGCTGTGTGTGTACAGTGAGTACAGTAGGGGGCTGAGGGACACTGCTGTGTGTGTACAGGGAGTACAGTAGGGGTTGAGGGACACAGCTGTGTGTGTAGAGGGAGTACAGTAGGGGGCTGAGGACACATCCTCAAGGAGCTCCAGTGTTGAGTGTTATTGTGGCGGCGTTGTAGATACCTATCTTCACTAATTGCAGAGGGATCCATTTGCAGAGGGTGGAGCCGCGACTACGGTCACAGAATTTTGAGATCAGTCTGGAGTGGATAATGATGTTTAAGTTGGAGCTGTACTCAATGAGCAGGAGTCTGGTGTAGGTGTCTTTGTTGTCTAGATGTCCTAGGGATGAGTACATGGCTCGGGATACGCCATCTGTTGTGGAGCCGTTACATCAGTCAGCATATTATAGGGGACCAAGTAAGGCTGGGAGATTGGAGGTGATGTGGGCCATAACCAGCCTTTCAAATCACTCCATGTTTATTGAGGATAGAGCCATTTGGCGGTAATCATTAAGTCATTAAAGCATGAGCTTTCTCACTTACAAGGTTGATGTTATGATTTGGAGATGCCATTGTTGGACTGGGGTGTACAAAGTTAAAAATCACACAACACCAGGTTATAGTCCAACAGGTTTAATTGGAAGCACAATGATGAAGGTTGATGTTGGTCTTTTTGAAGCAGGTTGGGATTTCGGCTTATGGGAGGGAAAGACTGAAATTGTATGTGAGAACCTCTGTCAGTTGGTCCTCACAGGATCTGAGTGCTCAGCCGGGAACACTATCCATGGCTGTCGCTTTCCTTGATTTGACCAGCAGGAAGACTGATCATACCTGCAGCGGTGACAGCGGGCACAGGTAGATCCGAGGCTGTCGGGGCAGCTTTCAGCCTGGTAGTCACACAATTATTCATCATAGACATCCACTCGCCGTCCGACCTCCATCGTCATCAATTCACAGTGACATGGTTGGTGTGAGCACCAATGAGTTAGTATTGAGACGGAGTGACATCAATAGACTGGGCTTGTGCGCCATAATGAAGTAAACTCACAGCAAAAGGGGGTAGGGTGTGCTTCTACTGAGAGTTAGTGTTGCAGGGAGTGAAGACTTTATAGGTGTAATTCAAGTCAAGCCACTGCTTCTGTCTGGTATTTTCAAAGGATTGATCCTGTTACGCCAGTATTGTTGATTTAAACAAAACAGGTGCAATTTATCACAGCATTCAGCAACAATATGTCATCGAATAGTGAACACCCTTTAATAACAGAAAAGTCTAAAATGTTCAATATTAGAAACACTGCTTTCCTGTTCGTGTTCAAATCAGACAACCTGTCCCATCGAGATGCTCAACTTGGAACTATTTTTAAAAAAGATTTTTTTGTATGTGGGCATCGCTGGATGTGCCCAGTATTTCTTGCCCTTCCGCAGTTGCCCTTGAGACGGTGGTGGTGAATTGCTTTCTCGAACTGCTGCAACCTACCTGCTGTGCGGTGACCCACTAGTGACTAAAGAGGGAATTCCAGGGTTTTCACGCAGCAATAGTGAAGGAACGGCAATACATATCCAAATCAGGATGTTGACTCGTTTGGAATGGAATTTGAAGGTGGTGGTGTTCCCAAAAGTCTACTGCCCTTATCATTCCAGATGGAAGTGTTCGTGAGATTGGAAGGAGCTGTCTGAGGATCTTTGGGGAATTTCTCCATTGTGTCTTGTAGATAGTGCACACTGCTGCTCCTGAGTGACCCTGGTGAAGGGAGTGAATGCTTGTGGATGTGATGCAAATCAAATGGGCTGTTTTGTCCTGGATTGTGTCAACCTTCTTTAGTGTTGTTGGGGCTGCACTCATTCAGGCAACTGAGGATATTCCATCTTATTCCTGACTTGTGCCTTGTAGATAATGGACAGGCTTTGGGTAGTCAGGAGGTGAGTCACTCGTGCAGTATTCCTACCTCTGATCTGCTCTTAGATTCATGTGGCGAGTCCAGTTGATGTTTTGGTCAATTAACACCCCCCCACCCCCAGCCCCCACCACCCCCCCCCCCCCCGACGCCCACTACCACCAGAATATTGATAGTGGGGGAGTTTAGTGATGATACTGCTGCTGAATACAAAGTGGTTATATTGTTTCTTATTGATGACAGTCATTGTCTGAATTTATGTGGCGCAAATGTTACTTGCCACTTGCCAGCCCAAGCCTGGATATTGCTTTGGGAATGGATTACTTCCATATCTGAACATTTGCGAATGGAGATAAACACTGTGCAGTCATCATAGAATATCCCCAATTTTACCCTATGATGGAAGGAAGGTCATTGTTCAAGCGGCTGAAGATGTTTTGATCGAGGACATTATCCTAAGGGACTACAGCAGAGATGTTCTGGAGCTGAGATGACTGACCTCCAACAACAATGACCATCTTCCTATTTGTCAGGTATGACTCCAATAATGGAGTGTTGGCCAGCGATACCGTTTTTGCTTGGGGTCCTTGATGTCACATTTGGCAGAATGCAGCCTTGATGTCAAGGGCTGGAACTCAGTTCCTTTTTCTATGTTTGAGCCAAGGCTGTGACGAGGTCAGGAGCTGCGTGACCCTGGCAAAACCCAAACTGGGCGTCACTGAGCAGGTTAGTTTTGAGGAAGTGCGGTTTGATAGCACTGTTGATGACACCTTCCATCATTTTACTGATGATAGAGAGTCGACTGATAAGGCTGTATTTGGACGGGTCGAATTTGTCCTGCGTTTTATGTACAGAACATAATTGAGCAGTTTTTCCCCATTGTCGGTTTGTCAACATACTGGAACAGCTTGGCTAGGAGAGCGGGATGGTCTGGATCACAAGTCTTCAGGACTATTGCCAGCATGTTATCAGGGCCTATAGTCTTTGCAGTATGCAGTGCCTTCAACCGTTTCTTGATATCAGTGAATCGAATTTGCTGAAGACTGCTATCTGTAATGATGGGGATGACCGGAGGAGGCCGAAATGAATCATCCACTCAAAACTTCTGACTGAAGATTGCAACGAAAGCTTCAGCCTTATATTTTGCACTGTTGTGCGGGGCTCTTCCATCTTTGAGGTTGGGGATATTTGTGGAGACTCCTACTCTGGTGAGTTGTTTAATCGTCAGCCACCCTACAGGATCAGATTAGCAGGACTGCAGAGATTAATTCTGATGCATTGGTCTGTGATCGCTAAGCTCTACCTGTCCCTTGCTGTTTATGCTATCTGGCACGCAAGTATTACTGTTTGGAAGCTTCAGCTGATGAACATTTTATCTTTATATATTCCTGGTTCTGCTCCTGGCATGCCCTCCTGCATTCTCCATTGAACCAGGTTTAATCCTCTGGATTGATGGTAATGATTGAGTGAGGGACATGCTGGGCCGTGATGTTACAGAATGTGCTGGAGTATAGTTCTGCTGCTATTGATGGTCCACAGTGTCTTATGGACGGTTAGTCTTGAGTTGCTAGATCTGCTGAAAGTCTGTCATTTAGCATGGTGATAGTACCACACAACACAATAGAGTTTATGGAGACAATAGACTTTGCCTCCACAAGGACAGTGTGGTGGTCACTTTTACCGATACTGTCATGGACATATACCTCTGCAGTTGGTAGAATGGTAAGGACGAGGTCAGGTATGTTTTTTACCCTCTCGTTCATTGCCTCAACACATTCTGCAGACCCAATCTAGTGCCTATGTCCTTAGGAGCCGACCAGCGTGATCAGTAGTGCTGCTGTACAACCACTCTTAACAGTCGAATTTGAAATCCCCCAGCCAGAATACACTTCGTGCCCTTGCCACAGTCAATGTTTTCGCCAAGTGTTGTTTAACATGGAGAAGGACTGATTCAGCTGAGGAACGACGTTACGTGGTAATCAGTGAGAGTCTCCTTTGTCCATGTTTAATTTCTGTTGTTTCTGTAAGGTATGATGCCGTGAGTATGATTATGTCAGGCTGTTGCTTAACTATTCTGTAAGGCAGTTGTTCCAATATTGGCACTTGACTTCAGACGTCAGTAAGGAAGACTTTTCAGGTTCTACAGTGATGTTTCTAATGTTGACTTTTCCGGTGCCCATTTCGATGCCAGGTGGTCCATCCGGTTTCATTTGTTTGAATCTTTGTAGTGATTGGTACAACTGAATGACCGATTAGACCTTTTCAGGGGGCGATTGAGAGTCAATGACATTGCTTTGGGTCTGGAATGGCATGTCAGGTTCCTTCATTGCAGGATATTAGTGAACCAGATGGATTCTTCTGACAATCGGCAATGATTTCATTCTCATCAGTAGATTCTTAATTCCAGGGATATTTTTACATTATTGAATTGAATTTCCACCATCTGCAGTGGCGGGATTCAACCTGGATCCACAGAACAGGAGCTGATTTTTCCGGATTGATAATCTATCGGTAATACCATGAGATCTACTTGGAACCACATGTTTTACTCAGCTGCCATTTCTTGTGCTGCCCTGTTTTTCATTCATTGCTTATGTTATTCTGGAATCTCATCCTTCATTAAATCCTGATGGAAATACACAGTCATGAACACCTTCTCGACTGCTCGAATTTCATTCAGTCTGTTTAGTTTGAACAGACATTTCAAGGCAGCTGTACACCAGAGAAGAGCAGGAAAAGATAATAGGTGATAGTGCACTGTACCTGTCACCGGACCAGCATGCCTGTCCAGGAAGTATCTATTGTGGGTCAGAGAACCTCACTTATTATGGAGTGGATGGAGGCTAATCAGCCCATTTTGGAGTCACAAGCTCTCCAACTGCACAATTGGAGATCGAGAGAGTGTGTGAAGAGAGATTGTGTATGAGAGAAATAAACAGAGAGAAAGCAAGTGAAGGGAGATAAACTGAGAGAGGATTGAAAGGGGAGTGACTGTCTGAGTGCGAGAGGAAGAGGTGTTAGATGAGGGTGAAGTTAGATAGATCAGAAGACTGCATTACGGTAGATAAATATGGACAGACAGAAGTTAGAAGCTTTATTTAGAAATTCCTCTGGACGGCAAGCCCTTTATCTGGGTGCCGTACACTGTGAGCACTGTGCTGATACTGGCTGTCATCCCAAATAATTTATTTCCAACAATATCACAGAGTTGGGTTACTGACAGCTAAACAGAACCCATTCGGTCAATAGATTGGTTCCATAGAGAAAGCATAGTTTTTATATAGACTGTGCCAAGAGCAGCAGGAAATGATAACCACCACCCCCCCTCCACGACTTCCCCCCCCCCCCCCGCCCACACCGATATTGTATGAGAGACTAGGCCAGAGAATCTTAGTGAGGGTACTCACTGACAGACGTGAAATCACGATCTTAGTTGTGGGTCAAATAATGATTGATAAAGTTTGCATACCACTTTCCTAGTGATGTAATTTACATTTCACTTTATATAGCTCAATATCAGGAGTGTATTTTAACAACCTTATCTCTTTGTACTTTGGTGTGTGCAGAAAATCATTTTGGTTCTGAATTTTATATTGCATAAACGCATTTCATTAATATTATCTCTGCTCATTCCTCATTGTAGGTGTACTCTTGAATCTGTTCTTCACATGATTATAAAGAATTACATTGCAATTCTGGTAACTGGGGGACATCACTGTCCCTCCACCCAATCTAAAAAGCCATGTCCCCCAGCCCTCTCCATCTTCTGTCTTTTCCCCGGTATCATAATCACAATGTTATTGAAGTCCATTAAATGACACTTCATGACAGTTCCTTAACATCGAAAACATCAACAGCATGACCCACACCTGCCCTCCCTGATCCTGGAATAACAATCTGAACTGTGTTTGTCATGTGCAATTCTCTGTTCACGTATCCATGCCGTTTGTTTGTTGTAACCCACGATGTTTTTGGCACATTTTGCTATCAGATCATGGATGATAGTTGTTTTCTCAATGTTTTACAGATATTGCAATGACTGATCAGTAGTGACAGGATTTACTTCTGTATTTATGAACAGAGAAGCATGTTTATGTTCCGTTAAACTTCTGGCCTTACTTCCATATACAAGGCTGACTGAATGATTACACACAATCAATCTGCCATCTTCAACATTCCTTCCTTCAGTCACACTCGCATATCACACCCAGAATGCATAAATGTTCAACGATATTTTGAATTTTAATAAAGTAGCATTGAATTCAAAGGGGTTAACTGGAGCTATTTGTTCAGCCATTGTAATGATGTCAGTCTCCATGGATCGTATGCGTCCCTAGAGTTTCTCTCTTCTATCAATAAGGGAATGCTTTCAGTGTTTTATACCGAATGCTTTCAGTGTTTTATACCATGGTGTGAGCGGGAGCATGTCCAACAGCAATAAGAGGGATTAGCAGCTTCAGAGAGAAGGGCAGGAGAGCTGAAAATCTGGGATCATTAGACTGGAATGTTCCAACAATGGACAGGAGTTTATCCTATGGTCTGTACTGGCTTTCACAGCTTTGGATATCATTAGCATATCGGATTGAAGATGTACTGATGGTTATTCAAGCTGGTTACTATCCTATCCTTGCTATAGTTGGCGTTCCTGGTAAGTCACTCTGTCAGTTTATTGAAATGATCTGCACTGAATCCATGCTGATGATATGCAGATGTTGTAAAGGTGCAAGCCGGCATTTTCAGCTCTAATCAAATTTCCATTCCTTCGAAATTAAAACTAGCAAATTATTATTTACAACTTGCTCACCAATACGCGACAGGAAAACACACTGTTCTCAGCCTCTTTGATTCATTTCCTCCTGCAAAGTGTACATTTCCATCTCCTCCCCACATACCAGTCCTGTCCATTACCACCGTTAAGACGTCCCAGTCTCCTCCTCAGCCTCAGTTCAATTCCTGAATAAACCAACGTTTGTTCCTTTGTTAATTCCAGATATATCTGTTTCAAGTCCCTTCTAACCATGTGTCCAATACAAAATAAATGCACGTGAGATGTTTGACTTGTTCTCTGCACAAAATCTGAAAGATGGGCAGACAGTGTATGGTGGGTCACGTCATTGCCTCGTATTCTAGAGCCACAGAATAATAATCTGTTGATGTCGACTTGCCTTATGCCCATTAGAGAAGGCAGTGTGTCATCCTCCTCTGGTCAAGTTTCTGTTTAACTGCAAACCCACGGCAATTTGTTGCACTATTTATTGTCCTGTGGGACAGCTGAACCAGCCACTCAGTTCAAGATCGGCATAACATCCTGGCCTGACCATGGCTACACACATCCCGTGAGAGCAGAACAGAAGGAATAATAGCTCCCTTCCTCTGTCTGCATCCCATTTTCCAACGGCTCATTTCCATTAATATAGGTAGCCATTCACTATTTTAGATGTATCCTTTGTGATTGAGTCTCTTCCAAGAGTGATGTCCATCCCCAATGTCACCTCTGGTGCTGGTTCTTTATTAATGCTGACCTCCAGATGTAAGGATGTTTTTAAATTCTACGTCAGTGGCAGTGCATTGTAAATGAATTGTTTCCTGTGTCACACAAAACAATTGGAGCCAACTAAGTGAGGGAAAGGAATTACTGTGATCAAACCTGAGAGTGTTGCTTCGGCAGTATTTGGGGTATTGTGGACAGATTTTCTTTCCTTTATATGGAGTGATCTCCTTATCACAGAGAGAGTGAAGAGGATTTCAACCAGATTAACCCCTGGGATGATGGCACCATGAGGAGTGAGTGAAGGTTGATCTGTAGCGCTGTGAGAGAATAAGAGGTGATTGCATTGAATCCTGAGAGGGATGAACAATCACTTCTTATATTCTAAACAGTCAATGAGAAGGTGATAAATTCCATGCCTGCTATTTCACTCAGGATGCATGATTCGGAACATTTTAAGTGTCTGGGCGGATGTTACGACCACCCACCCCAACCCCTACTCCCCATTGAGAGAGATGGAGATGTCCAAGTTTTGAATAAACTCTCCCCACATTAATATAGTTCAGTTGGTGTGTGATCCTGCACTGAATGTTATATTATCCACCACCCTGACAGCAGCCACATTACCTTCATTCTAAAACAGTTGGCTATTTCCAACAGTTTCTGACCTTCATGAAGAACATGAATCTATCTTCTCAGAGATGCAAGGTACTTCCTTCCAGTTTAGACCAGAAGACTATAAGACATTGGAGCATAAATTAGGACAGTTAGCCCATCGGGTCTGCTCCGTCATTCAATCATCGCTGATAGGTTTCTCAAACCCATTCTCCGACCTTCTCTCCATAATCTTTGATCTCCTGGATAATCAAAAACTATCGATCTCCGTCTCACATATACTCAATGACCTGCCCCCACAGCCTTCTGTGGCAATAAATTTCAAAGATTCGCCATTCTATTGTTAAATAACTTTCTCCTTATCACTGTTCTAAAAGGTGTTCCCTTTCATCTAAGGCTGTGCCCTCTGATTCTAATCCAATGGAAACATCTTATCAACATCCACTCTCTCCAGGTCATTCAGTATCCTGTCTATTTCACATTCCCTCTCATCCTTTCAAACTTTATCAAGTATGGACCCGGAGTACTCAAACATTCCTCATGCAATCAGCTTTTCATTCCTATGACCATTCTCGTGAGAATCTTCTGAACACGCTCCAGGACCAGTGCATCCTTCCTGAGGTATGGAGCTCAAAAATGAGCACAATACTCCAAATGCGGTCTGACCAGAGCAGGATACATTCAGTTCTTATATTCAATTTTTCTCGTAGTAAATGCTCCCAATCATAATTGCAAATACTCTCCTGAGTGCTGCCTCAACCTGAAAGCTGACCTTGAGAGAACCCTGCACTAGAACTCCCAAGTCCCTTTGCACTTCAGATTTCTGAATTTTCTCGCCATTTGGAAAATAGACTATGCCTCTATTCGTCATGCTAAAGTGCATAGCCTCACACTTTCCAACGTTGGAATACATCATACGATCTCTTTATCTGACCAAATCCTTGATCAGCCTCTCCGCTTCCTCAATATGACCTGTCCATGTGCCTATCTTTGTATCGTCTGCAAAACTAACCAGAATGCCCTCAATTCCTTCATCTACATTGTTAATGTAACAAGTAAAAATTTATGATTCCAACACTGAGCATTCTGGGTCACCACTTGTCGCCGGCCGCCATCCTGTGAAGTACACTTTTATCCCCACTCTCTGCTTTCTGCCAGACAGACAAGCTTCTATCCATGCCACCACCTTGCCTCTAACACCACGGACCCTTATCGTACTCAGTAATCTCCTGTGTGACACCTTGTCAAAGGCCTTCTTGAATTCCAGGTGGATACCATCCATTGGCTGTGCTTGCTAGAGCCTGCTCATTTCCTCTTCAAAGAATTCCAATAGATTTGTTAGGCATGAACTTCCCTTGATGAAATCATGCCGACTTTGCACTATTTTACCAAACACTTCCAAGTATTCGTAAACCTCATCCTTCACAATGGATTCCACGATCTTACCCACGACAGAGGTTAAACTATTCATGGTGGGTTTTTTTTTTGTCTTTTTCTTTACTCCCTTGTTAAAAAGGGGTATCACGTTAGTGGGTTTCCGATGGTCTGGGATCGTTCCTTACTCTAGTGATTGCTGAAAGATCTCCACGATTGCCTCCACTCCATCTTCAGTATCTTCCTTATAATACTGGGATGTAGTCCATCTGGTCAAGGTTATTTAACCAACTTGGAGTCATTACATTTTTATCCAGCATGTTCTCCATGGTGGGGGCCATCATACTCAGCTCTGGCTCCTCAATCTCTTAAATGTTTCAGGTATTTCTCGTGCCTTCCACCATGAAAACTGACACAAAGTAATTATTCAGTGCCTTTTCCATTTTCTCGTTCCCCAATACCATCTCTCCAATATCATTTTCCAGCAGTCCAATGTTCATTTTTGCCGCTCTTTTGTACTTTATATATCGAAAGAAACTGTTACAGTCTTCCTTTATATTACTGGCTAGCTTACCCCCATATTTAATAATCTCCCTCCTTATTTGATTTTGTTTGCCCTCTGTTTTGTCTTTGTAAACTTTCCAATCCTCAGGTTTCCCACTGCACTTTGCCACATTATATCATTTCTCTTTTGCTTTTATGCTATACCTGACTTCCCTAGTCAGCGATGGTTGTCCCATCCTCCCTATACAAGTCTCTTTTTCCTCAGGATAAATCTCTGCTGTATCCTGAATTAGTCCAAAAATCTCCTGCCATTGCTGTTGCACTGTCTTTCCTGCTGGGCCCATCTCCCAGTCAATTCTACCCAGCTCCTCACTCATGTCTGTGTAATTGCCTGTATTCAGGTGTAATACCGTTACTTCTGAGTCTATCTTCTCCATCTGAAACTGCAGAGTAAATTCAATCATATTATGATCACTGTCACCTTAAGATCCCCTCATCTAGTCTGCCTGCACAAGCTGCTCCAAAAAGCCATCACGTAGACATTCCACAAATTCCTTTTCCTGCCAACCACTATCAATCTGAATTCCCAGTCCATCTGTAAAATAAAATCCCACATGATCACTGTAACTTTGACTTTCCTGCAGATCTTTCCAGCTCCTGGTGTATCTTACACCCCAGCTCCCTGTATATAATTCCAACTACATTTTCTCACTTTTTTGATTCCTCAATTCTACCGACACAGATTCTACACCATCTGACCTTATTACATTTCTTATTATTGATTATTGATTCGATTCCAATCTTAATACTGAGACAACTCTATCTCTCTGCCCACCTGCCTATCTTTTCGGCAGGATGAATATCCTTGAATATTCAGCTCCCAATCCTGATCCTCTTGAAGCGATGTCACTGTAATGCCCACTATGTGGTACCTGCCAATTTATGGATGAGTTAACTTATTCCTTATACTGCATGCTTTCTATTATAATAGTTCAGTCCTGTATTTCCCGTCGCTCTTCTCATTGTCATTTGTTTGTCCAGCCGTTGGTACCTACACGGACCCTGACCACTGGATCATTCCCCTCCCGCTCCAAGTTCTGCAACCCAGGTGATATATCCCAAACCCGAGCACCATGTAGGCAACACAACCTTCAGGACTCTTAATCCGGATCACGGAGAACAGTATCTATGCTTTTAACTATATATCCCCAATTATCCAGCATTGGCCAGCATGGTGACACAGGAATGCTGCCTCACACTGCTTGGGACTTGGGTTCATTTCTAATCTCTGGACCCTGTCTGTGTGCACTTTGTAGATTCACCCGTGTCTGCATTGGGAGCATTAACTCTTTTCTCTCTCCACAGTACGTCTCTGTGTTTGCTTCAGATTTTGTACCATCTACAGTATTTTTGCTTTTGTTCGATGGAGAAATGCAGCAAATGTGACAGGTTTTTGTAAAAGCAGCCGTGGTTCGCGGGTTCCTCTGGGTCTTTAGGAATCTTGCCCGGCCACTTGTCTGAGTGAAGTGTCCCTGGATGCCCATTCCATCTGTCTCAGTTCCCGCAGTCAATCGTCACTACATGCAGCCGTTCCTTGTGCCATCCCTGGGAATCCCCACATCCCATTGCCTGGCACTAGATACTCCCTTCGCAGGAGTGTGCACACAACGACACTGGGCATTTTCTGACCCGCTGGGGATGCTGGGTAAAGACCCTGCCATTGAAAGGAACAGAATAACTAGAATCCAATTGAATAGCAAAGCTGAGTAAACGGGTGGAAGCATATCCACCTGCTCTGACGTTTTCTAATCTTCTGTTTATCCTCGTCCATCTGCAAATAGATAGTCCATATGTATGCCTTGTCAAACAGGTTTTGTGGCGGGGATAGATATCAGATCCGGAGGTCATTGGACTGATTCAGTGGTCTCACTTTCCTGACGTTTATTATCAAGTCTAACCAGTTTAAAAAAAAGACCTTGCTGGAGTTGTGCTGAAAGGATATTTTAATTCTGGAGACATTAGAATATGTCACGTGCAAATGAGGTACGGAATCGTAAGGTAACACAGTTAAATACACGATCAAAGAGCTGGCAGCGGAGGCAGCACTTCCGATATGTGGATCATTGGGATTCCCGAGTCGGGAGGATACACACAAAAAGGACGGTATGATCCTGAACTGGCAGCAATTTATGAAATGTGGATTATTGGGATTCACGGGTCAGTATGATACACATAAGAAGGATGGGATGCACTTGAACTGATAACACTCTCCGATATGTGGATCGTTGTGATTCCCGGTTGATAGGATATAAACAAGATGGACGGGATGGACTTGAACTGGCAGCAACCTCCTGGCAGGCAGGTTTGCTATCATCCTTTACGAGGGTTTAAACTTATGTGTGGCGGCGGTGGGGGAGGGGTGTGTGGAACCACAGCAGTAGGTCCACAGGTACAGTGACTGAGGAGGAGTTGGAGACTAATCCCAGTACAACTAAGCTGCAAATGTGTAGAGAATTGGGAAACTTACAAAGATTAACAGAGGGCAAAAAAAGGACAGAGAAGATTAGATATGGAGATAAGCTAACCAGCAACAAAGGAGACTGTAAGAGGATCTTTAGATATACAAAGTGCAAAAGAGAGTCAAAAGTGAATATGGACCACTGGAAAATGATGCTGGAGAGACTGCAGTGGAAAACAAAGAAACGAATGAGGAACTTTGCATCAATGTTCATGGTGGAAGACACGAGTAATTTCCCAAAAATTGAAGAGAGTGAGAGGGCAGAGCTGGAATGGTGGTCATCACCAAGGAGAACATGCTAGAAAACAGAACGGCCTGAATTTGGATAAATCACCTGAACCGTATGGACTACACCCCAGCATTGTAAGGGAGATAGCTGAAGAGGTAGTGAAATTGAAAGTAGTAATCTTGCAGGAATGACTAAAATCAGGAATGGCTGGAAAATTGCTAACGTGACACTCCATTTAATAAGGAGAGTTAGGCAGAAGATGGAAAATTACAGACTGATTAGCCTAACCTTGTTTGTGGTTAACACCCTGGAATCCATCGTGAAGGATGGGATTTCTGAATACTTGGATTTAGCAAAATAGTCAAAAGTCAGCATTGTTTCATCAATGGGAGGTCATGCCCTACTGGAATACTTTGAGGGAGTAACGAGCAGATTTGACCAAAGAGAACCAGTAGATGTTATCCACCTGCTTCTATAAAATCCTTTGATAAGGTGCCACGCAGGAGGCGATAGAAAAAGATTAGTGCCCCTGGTGTTACAAGCAAGGTGCTAGCTTGGATAGATGCATGGCTGTCTGACAGAAAGCAGAGAGTGGGGAGAAAAGTGTCCTTCTCAGGACGGCATCCAGTGACAAGTGGTATTCCTCAAGAATCAGTGTTGGGATTACAAAATTCGCTTTGTGCATTAATGGTCGGCATGAAGGAACTGAGTGCATTCTGACTAAGTTTTCAAACAGTGCAAAGATGGAATAGAGGGATAGGTAGCATCGAAGAGGTGGTTCAGCTGCAGGAAGGTGCAGTAGCACCCTCTAGCAACCCTTCTGATGCTCGGCTTCCAGACCACCAACCTCAGGATACAACGCATCATCCTCCGCCATTTCTGCCACCAACTGTAAGACCACACCACCAGAGATATACTTCCCTTCCCAAAGCTATCAGCATTCTACTGAGACCATTCTCTTCACGACTCCCTCGTTAGCTCACGAGTCCCACCTTCCACACCCCAACAAGCCACCTTCCACTCCCAGCACCTTCACTTGTCATTGCAAGAGGTATGAAACCTGTGCCAACAACTTCCTCCTCAGTTCAATCCAAGGCCCAAAAGGATTCTTCCACAACAGGCAGAGAAGATCCTGTGCATCCAAACACCTCATCTACTCTGTCCATTGCTCCTGGT
Organism: Hemiscyllium ocellatum; assembly: GCF_020745735.1. NCBI lineage: Eukaryota > Metazoa > Chordata > Chondrichthyes > Orectolobiformes > Hemiscylliidae > Hemiscyllium > Hemiscyllium ocellatum. The sequence continues at coordinate 226,311 of NW_026869150.1, read as the reverse complement.
CTCCTCTACACTGGGGAGCCAGGGCGTCAACTTGCAGAACGGTTCAGGGAACACTCTCCGTCACATACCCAACAACCCCACTTCCCTGTGGCTGAATACTTCGCCTCTCCCACCACACCTCCAAGGACATGCAAGTTCTTGGCTTCCTCCACTTCATTCTAGCCACCAGACGTCTGGATGAAGAGCGCGTCGTCTTCCAACTTGGAACCCTTCAACCACATGGTATTCAGCGCAATGTCACCAGCTTCCTCATCTCCTCTCCCTCCACCTTATCCCAGATCTAACCCTCCAACTGAACACCGCCTGTTGAACTGTCCTACCTGTCTATCTTCCTTCCCATCTATCCACTCCACCTTCCACTCTCACCACACACCTCTATTTAGACATCGTCTTCCAAGCTACCTTCCTCCCAGCCCCCTCCCATTCATCTCTCAATCCCTTCCCGCTCACCCACTTCATTCCCGATAAAGGATTTATGTCTGAAACGTCGAATATCCTGTTCCGCAGAGTCCGTCTGACTGGCTATGCTTTTCTAGCACCACACTTTTTGACTCTGATCTCCAGCATCTGCAGTCCTCACTTTCTCCTGCTGAAGGATTTGCACAGGTTAGGGGAGTGATCAAAAAAGTGGCAGGTGGAGTATAGCGTGGGCAAGTGTGAGGTCATGCAGTTTGCCAGCAAAAATAAAGGCATGCACTATTTTCTAAATAGCGAGCTAGTTCAGAAGACTCGGGGGTGGGGGTGGGGTGGGGTGGTAGTCCAAGGATCATGAAAGGTAAACCTGCAGGTTATCAGCAGTTGGGAAGGCAAATAAAATGATCCCATTTATTTCAGGAAGGCTTGAATATAATTGCAGGGATGTACTTCTGAGGCTTTATAATGTTTTGTTCAGGCTACATTTGGATTATTGAGCACAGTTTTGGGTCCCATATCTCAGGAAGGATGTACTAGCCCTGGAGCATTTTCCAATAAGATTCACAAAAGTGGTCCCAGGCATGAAAAGCTGAATATATGAAGAACATCTGAGGGCACAGTGTAAAGAGAAGACCTTTTCAAACACAGATAAAGATGAACCTCTTCAGCCAGAGAGTGGTGAATCTAGGGAATTTACTGCTACAGAAGGCTATCAAGGCCAGGTCATTGAGTATATTTAAGAGTAAGATAGTTTTTTGATTGTAAAGGGGATGAAGGGTTACAGATAGAAAGTGGAAGAATGGTGTTGAGAAGCTTAACAGCATCATTGAATGGCGGAGCAGGCTCAATGGGCTGAATGGCCAAATTTCTGCTCCAATGTATTCTGGTCGTATGGTTAATATTGGATCTCCTCACTCCTCATTGGAGATGTGTCCCAGAATTTGATTTTCTTATGATTTATAAAGAGTAACATCCCAATACTGATGACTGGGAAATGTTATGTTCCCTCCCTCCAGTCTCTGCAGCCATGTCCCCAATAACATAATCACACTGAAATTGAAAACCAAGCATGGTACTTAAGCACAGTTCATTGACATCGACAACATTAAGAGCATGACACTCACATGCCCTCTCTGATCCTCGACTAACCATCTGAATTGTGTGTCATATCATATTCTCTGCTAACACATCGATGCCATTTGTCTGTTATACTTCATGTTGTCGAAGGCACATTTGCCTGTCAGATTATGGACTAGAAAAGTTCTCTCCATATTTTACTGATATTATAATCACTTATCAGTAGTTACAGACTGTATGTTTCCATTTATAAACGGAGAAACTTGTTTATGTTCTGACAATCCTCTGACATTACTCCCATATCCAAGCCAGATTGAATGATTACACGCAATCAATCTACCATCTCCAATATTCATTCTCTCCGCCACCCCCACATATCCCAAAATAAATGAGTAAATTTTAAACGTTCTTTTAAATTTTAATAAAATCAATATTGAACTCAAAGAGGTTAAATTGAGTTATTTGTTCAGTGACTGTGATTAATGTAAATCTCCGTGGATCCTAATCATCCCAGTGGAGAGTTTCCATCGTTGAAAAATAAATGGGCTCTGTTCAATGTGCTATCCCATAGTGTGAGTAGGCGCATCACTTACAGCACTAACAGGGATCAGCAGCTCGAGAGATACGGAGAGGAGAAATCAGAATCTGAGAACATTAGACAGAACTTTACAATAATAGTTCATAATCTGAGGACAATGTATAAGAATGTTCCAACAATGTATCCGAATCTGAGAATATTAGACTGGAATGTTCCAACAATGGATCCGAATCTGAGAACATTAGACTGGAATGTTCAAACAATGGACAGGAGTTTATCCTCGGGTCTTTACTGGCTTTCTCAGTCTTGGATATCATTAGCATATCGGATCCAGGATATCCTTTGGATTATTCAAGGTGGTTACTATCCCATTCTCGCGATAGTTGGTGTTCCTGGTAAGTCATTATATTTGTCTACTCAACTGGGTTGAACTGAATTTCAGCTCATGATATGTACATTTTGGAAAGTGCAAGTCAATATCTTCAGTTCCAAACAAAAATTCATTTACTTATATATTATAACTATCAAACTACGATTTATAAATTACTCACTGATATACGAGAAGGAACCAGAGACTTCTCAAACCCCATAATCCATTTTGTCCTTCACAGGTTTACATCTCCATGTCCTCCCCACTCACCAATCCTGTCCAATACCACCGCCATGATATCCCAGTCTCGTCCTCAGTCTCAGTGCAATATCTGAATAAACCATTTGTGCCTTTGTTCAATCCGGATGCAACAGTTTCACGATCCTTGTAATCACATGTCCGTCACTAAATAATTGCTATTGAGAATGTTTAACTTGTTCTCTGCACATAAGGGAAGGCAGTTTCTAGTGGTCAAGCCATTGACTCATAATATAGAGCCACAGAATAATGGTCTGTTGATATCTCATGAAGGAAATTGGGGAGTTTAAAATCAACCATTATCATTTGTTATAAAAACCAATCTGCTTGCCTCAAGACCTTTAGAGAAGTCAATGTGTCATGATTCACTCCTCAGGTTTCCATGTGACTTCTGTGATGAACACGTGGGTGTACTGTACGTTTTAGAGAATTACAAACCAACAATAAAGACCTGACAGCACCAAGAGTTCTGAAAAATAGATATAATGTAACATTTGGTCGAACTACCCGATTAGCTCATTGTCTCGAAACAAATTCAGCAAACCATTTAAAATTGTACCCCAAAATACCCACCTCCAACCAAGTTTCAATTTATTATATTGACAATCTTAACAGCCAATGATACAATCCAATAGTTTGGTGGTACAAGACCGCGGAAAATTGAAAAATTGAGAGAAGAACGGCCATGCTACCAGCATGCAAAGACTGCCTGAAAAATAGCTTTCCAATAGGTACCTTTAACTGTGAAGCAGAGTCCCCAAGAAGAAAAGAAGACAGGAAAATGGAGAAGAACCAAAAGCTTCCTGGTTTTGAGATAAGCAGTTTTGTTTTGTATATCTTAATTAGGAGTCTTATCGGCCTAGTATTGTGGAGGGGGAAGGTTGAAGACAGGTTAGAGGAAGAAGTTGTAAGTAGTCGTTCGTTTATTATTCTCTGTTATACTTTAAGAAATAAAGTTGTTATAGTTTACTTTAAATAGACTTGGACTCTAGAATTATCACAGATTACTGCATGGGATAACTCTTTTCTCTGTTGCTGGTCTTAATTAAACAGGAAGGTTTATCCTGTGTTGTAACACTACAAACCCAAAGCTATGCGTTTTACTCTTTCCAGTACTGTGGAACAGTTGAACCAGCCACTCAGTTCAAGATCTGCATAACATGCTGCCCTGACCAGGGCTTCATGCATCCTGTGAGAGAAGAATAAAGGTGAAGATAGCTCCCTTTCTCCGCCTGTTTTTTGTATTGCTACATCTCATTTCCAGTCAGGTATGTGATCATCCCCTATTTTAGGTGTATACAATCTCATTGAAATTCTCCCCGAGAGTGATGCACATCTCCATAGGAATCTCTGGTGCTGGCTTTATTGATGCTGACGTACAGATCTAAGGCACTTATAAATTCCATGTCAGTCGTTGTGCATAGAGAAGGAATGGCTTTTTGTGGCACATGAAATAAATGGCGATGTCTAAATGAGAGAAAAGATGTTTTTGACAATCCCTGAGAGTGTTGTTGAGGCAGTATTTGGGGTACTGTGGAGAGACTTTCTCTCAAGTTTCACCAGACTAATCCCTGGGATGATGGCACCATGAGCAGTGAGTGAAGCTCAGTGAGAGAATAAGAGGTGATTGCATTGAACTTTAAGGGGGATGGACAATCACTCATGATGTTCTAAACAGACACTGATACAGTGATAAGTTCCATGGCTTTTTTCACTCAGATTACATGATTCTCGATAGTTTAAGAGCCTCTGAGAACGTTCGACCCAACCACCCCCACTCCCTATTTCAACTGAGACAGAGAGAGAAAGAGAGAAGGGGTGGGGAGGGGTGAGGTTTCAGGCTTTCGAATAAACGCTCCCAACGTTAATACAGTTCAATTGGTGCGTGATCCTGCCATGAACGTCATGTTATCCATAATCCCGATAGCAGCAACAGTACCTTTGTTATAAAAGTGTTAAATCTTTCCAGCATTATACAGAGAAGCGAAGTCTTTTTTATGCCACAGGAAAGAAACGGAGATGTCTAAGAGGAAAAAGAGTTATTGTGATCATCGCTGAGAATGTTGTTGAGGCAGCATTTGGGACACTATGGACAGACTTTCTCTCCTTTATAAGGAATGATCGCCTTGCCACAGAAAGAGTGCAATGGAGCTTCACCAGACTAATCCCTGGGATTATGGTACCATGAGGAGACAGTGAAGATTAATCTCTGGCATTGTGAGAGAATGAGAGGTGATTGCATTGAAACTTGAGGGGGAAGGACAGCCACTCACGATATTCTAAATAGGCACTGATACGGTGAAATATTCCATGGCTTCTTTTTTACTCGGGTTGCATGATTGTCGATAGTTTAAGAGCCTCTGAGAATATTCCCCTCACTCCACACCCAATCCCCATGTCGCATGAGAGAGACAGAGGGCCAGTCTTTGAATAAACTCTCTCCACATTAATACAGTGCATTTAGTGTATGGTCCTCCACTGAAAGTCTCGTTATCCACAATCCCTACAGCAGCCACAATACCGTCATGCTAAAACAGTTAACTATTCCCACCAGATTCTGACTTCCATAGAGACGATGGGTGTGTCTTCCCAGCGATGGAAGATGCCTCCTTGAGGCTTGGCACAAATCATTTTGCTTCCCTCCTCATTGCCAGCAAACTATGTTAAAGCAGCACACGTTCTACAGCAATGGAACCATGATTAACATCATGGAGTCCTCTATCAGTGCAGTCTCGGTTTCATTGGTTTGTCATGTTGGAATATCAATGACCCCCTCATGTTCCGTATAACTGTCTCGTAGGGATGAATAGACACCTCCTGGCCTCATGGAACAGGTTTAACGGTCTGATTGGGCTCTGCCTGTTCCTGTTTAACAGCTCGATGCACTGAACAGACCACTTTCCTTCCTGTCTAACAGGCAGGAGTATTGAACGTACGTCACTCTTCCTGTTCCTGAATGTTAGCTCATACCAGTGTGCAACCAGCTTGAGATGCTGAATTATCTCCTTTTCTAGCTGTGGAAATGTGCAGTGTCTGGCAGCGCTGTTACATAAATGTTACCGACAGTTTAACAGCACAAACCGGAATGCTGTCCGGGTCTTGCTGCACATGGACACAGAATGGTTCAGGAGCTGATGGGGGGCAAAATGTTCTGAACATTCTGTGATCTTCAGTCATCATACCTACTTCAGATCTTATGATGGGAAAATACATTGATGGAGCAGCTGAAGATAATTGTGCTGAGGGGGCCAACCTGTGGATCTCCTGCAGAGATGTACCGGGACTGAGAGGATTGTTGGCGACTGACCCCAAACCTCTTTATTTGTGTTCTGAAAGACTCCATCCAGTGGGAAGGTTACACCTGATCCACATTCAGATCAAGTAAGTAGGTGGCCCCGATGCCATCCTCAGTCAAATACTGCCTTGGTATCAAAGCCATTCGCTCTTTCCTGAGCCCCTGTGTTCGCCTCTTGTTCATATCAATAGGTATTGGTGCATGTGTAAGGAGGGCTTTCCTCTCACAGAAGGTAATCACTGTCAGGAATTATCAGGGCGAGAGGGTTAGCGAGCCTTATCTCCGAAAGCATTTAAGGAGGGCGTAGATGGATTTTTGACCTGTCAGAGAGCTAAGGGGTGAAGAATTGGGCATTAAAGAGGAGTTACTGTCAACAGTGGATCAGTCATGATGTTATGCAATGGCTTGATCATCCAAATTACCTGATTCTGTTCCTTTTGTCCTCATATTCAGTAATTGCAAAGTTAATGGCTGTAATTTTCCTGAATGTTCTTTTATTGAATGTTGCAAACAGAGAGAGTAAAGTATTGTGTGAGTTATCACTGGTTGAAGTATGGGGACTGTATTCACGGTGAATCTGGGTCTATGATATCACCAACAAATGAACCACAAGTTGCGGAGAGGAAACACTCTGTAAAGAGACCAGAAGCATCTGTGGAAACAGATAACATTTTCCAACCGACACCAAACCATGTGTGACAGTCTTGAGGGACTGAATGAGATTCTGTATTACTGTTGACCAGGGATATGGAGCAAGTGGCCTCCATCTGTTCCTTGCAGGAGATGTGAGGGGTTGAATAGAACATAGCAACACAGGACTGAGCAGCAGGAGTGGGCTATTAAATACTTTTTGACCGCTTCATGTGCTTTTGCTCAAAGCAGTGCATTTCTGCATACCATTTTACGACATACCAAAACAAATTTGAATAAATGCAAACATCCAGGCACCACAATCCTCTGGGGAAGGGAATTTCCACTTGAACAGCCCTTTTAGAAATTCTCATTTGTGTTCCAACAAATGTTGGAGGGTCACTATGTCCTTTTTCAGTCCCACTTCTCTACTGGTTACACCCATTTTAAATGCAGCCAGTTTAGTGAGGTGGCCAGTGATTTAGATTTCAGACTCCGCCATTTTCTAGAAAATTGTGAGACACAGAAAGTTGAACTCATAACAAATGGTAAAATGATAGAGTTCCCCAAAATGTTATTCTGCCTTTGAAGTTATTCTGATCACACCATCTACTGGTGGTGGGATTTCTTTCTGGAACAGTGGGATTTGGCTGAATTCCCTTCGTTTCAGGCAGTGGAGAGATTTAAATGAATCCTCACCAGGAATCCTTTACAAGTGGTAAAGGTGACGTGAGGATTTTATGATCTCACACTTTGCTATGGGGCGGAACAAAGTAAGAGAGAGGGGCCAATCGGCTGCTCCTTCTCAGACAGGGAACATATTTCTCCCTCTCTGTGTTGGAACATGCAATTTTGTCAACTGAACATCAAACTGGACCATGTGCGATCTCCTGGAATATTCTCTGGAAAACCTGATTCTGGATTATATGCAGGTGCGTCATTGCTCTTGTTGTACACAATTTCTTCCAATCGCACAAAAAGTCCCCACTTTATAATTTGAAGACATGCTTACATGTAAATATCAGTAGGTGACTTTATAGTATGTGAGTTAATATCAATACATATATTTTTTAAAGTTTATTCTCTAGCTTTAGTCTCCCTGACAGGAGATAATATGCATCCAGCTGATACACTTTTCAGAAAGTCATTAATCCCCCATAACAAAAGGCCGGCATTCCAGGAATGAGTAAAGGGAAACCTCTTTGAAAATCTTCGAAAATAATTATATCTTTTTATTTTAGTGTTAGGGGATCAATCCTGCACACAGGACATCGGGTGGGGTCTCAGCAATTCCCTGTCCAGATGCAGTAAAACATTCCTGTAATTAAACCTGATACCTTTTGCCAAAAACAGCATCATTCCACTTACTTTCCAAATGATTTGCTGCATCTGACTTCATATGATTCACGTCACAAGAACATGGAAACTGCCTGTATCACGGACTTCGGCAATCTCTCTCCATTTCAATTGTTTTCCATTGTTTCATCCTTCATGCCAAAATAGACAACTTACCTTATGTTATTTCTGCAGAAGGTTTGCTCACTAACCTTCCCTGCCTGCATCACATTGCAGACTCACTACCTCCATTTGACGACACATTGAATGACCATCTTGGTGTACGAGCTAATTGAGCTCCAAGCCATTCCCTCCCCTTCCTCCAGATCTGATCTCTGAGGCATTCCATCAGTTACAGCTTTGCAGGTTGAAAATAAACATTTATCTCTACTTTCTGTTTCCTGTAAGCGACAGCTTCCCTGTTCCCGTGTAGCGGCTCAGGTGGGTTGAATGGCCTCCTCCTGCTCTGTGTAGTGTACTGAATGAGCTGAATTACTTCATTCTATACTCCTGTGTAATACCTTAGAGGGGCTGAATGATCTCCTCCTGTGTCATTGTAACTATCCTGTCTGACTGAATGGAGTTTTCCCCAATCCTGTAACAGCATCGAGGGGTGTATTGAGGGAACAACACATGGGGTAGGGACAGCAGTATATCTCTGTAACAGCTTCGAGGGTGGATTGAGGGAACAACACATGGGATAGGGGAAGAAGTTGCCCATTCGGCTTTTCCATTCAGAATATTCATGGCTGATCCGAGTGCGTCTGACCATCCATTTCATGTCTGTTCCCAATAAACACTGACACTTCTGTCCAGTAAAGATCAGTCGATATCAGCCTTGAATATCTTCAATAACCGAGTCTTCACTGCTCCCTGAGGATGAGAACACCACAGGTAGCACAACACTACAGTGAAAGGGACGTCCTTATTTCATTGTGGGTCTGTTATTTGAAAACTGTGTTAACTGAACATCAAATCACCACCTCTTTTCAGACATAAGGACAGAATAATTAGGAATATTTAGGGACATAATCCATTCCGGACTCCAAACCTATTCCACATTCCCACTGCCACTTTCCAATGAAATAGGTGTCGCACCCAGCCTCTGCTGCTGTCTCAGGAAGAGAATGCCTGATAGCATAATACCGCAGGAGCATTAAGGAAATGAGCAGATTGAGGCCATTCAGCTTATTGAGTCGGAACTTCCGTTCAATAATTTCTTATATGTACCTCAACCTCATTCTTCTGCCTTCTACCTGGAATCCTTGATCCCCTTACAAATCAAAAACATATCGAATTGTGTCTTAATGACACTAGTGTCTGGCCTCTGTGTATCTGTGTATGAGCAACTGTGTGTGTGTGTATGTGTGTGTGTGTGTGTGTGTGTGTGTGTGTGTGTGTGTGTGTGTGTGTGTCTGTCTGTATGTGTGTCTGTGCTTCTGTTTGTGTGTGTACCTGTGTGTGTGTGTGTGTGTGTGTGTGTGTCTGTATGTGTGTCTGTGCTTCTGTTTGTGTGTGTACCTGTGTGTGTGTGTGTGTGTGTGTGTGTGTATTTGTGTCCATGTGCTTGTTGTCTGTGTGTTTGCGTGTCTACATCAGTCTGTCTGTGTTTCAGCCTGCGTTTCTATCTATATTTGTGTCCATTTGTATGTGACTGTATATGTATTTGTGTGTTTATTCGTTTATGTATGCCTATCTCCTGGTAGGTATTGTGTGTGTTCATCTATGTCTTTCTGTGTCTGCATCTCTGTGCAGGGAGGTATCTGTATTTTTTTTGGAAGTGTAAGGATTGTTGTTGGAACTGTCAGTGGGTTTAAAATGAGAATCGTCTTTCACTGAACATTGATCCTTAACTGGTCAGTAGGACGTGGATGTTTCGGATACTCCACACGAGGTGTCCTGGTCCTGTCCACTATTCAAGAGTTCTCCCCACATGGAGGGGGAGGGGAGTAAGGGAACGGATATCGGATACTCCACTAAACGGCTTGGCCCTTTCTATCCTATTCAGGTTGTTTCGCCTCGAATGGGAGAAAGGGATGGAGAGAGAGAGAGTGGGAATGAGTGACCCGGCTGTTTGTGCTGGTATAATTAGGGGGAGTTGTGAGGTGTTTGGAATGAGTCAGTCGGCAGTTTTGAATCCATATGGTATGATTAGTTGCTGAATTCAATAGTGAGAGTGGTAGTGCCTGAGCCTTATTTGGAGACAGAGCGTGAACCTTGTTTGGGATTAGGTGCTATAACAGATATACAGTGAGTGTGAGGGAGCAGAGAGTATATGGTAACTCTTATCTTAACAGAGTGAGGAGGATATTGTTGCTTGTCCAGTATTGTGGGCCATTTCTTCATATCATCTCAGCGTCGAGGTAAGCATCCCTGAATGTCTTGTCCAAATCTGTCACTAATAACAACACAGACCTGTCCCTCAGCTTCCAGAGAATCAGTTTAGGTAGAGTTTACAGATAGCAAGGAGAAGCAAATATCGGTGTGTTATATATCGAAACCAAAACGGTAGCAGAAAATCTGAGCATCATATGCTCTGAAAATTAGATAGGCAAGTATTGTGGGTATCGCAGTCTTATTGAATGGTCTCAAGTTGCATCTAAGCTGTGTTGACTATGACAGCTGAAGCAGTGAGAAATAAGTTCCGTAAGTGTATATGAGGTGGGTTGAAGAGTATTTTGTGAAGCAAAGTAGAAAGCAGGTTATTTTGAATCTGATGTTGTATGGTCAGCATGATGAATTATTAACCTTGGTCTGAAGCAGCTTTTAAGAGATAATGGCATTTATAAGATGCATTTTACAAGGTGTCCGCATGCAATATAGAATGCTTGAATATTCTAGTCAAACATCATGGAAGACTGGAGGCTAGAGTGTCAAGATATCTTCAGTGAATTTGGAAAGTACAACATAACATTCAGTGGGAGACAAGCAATGGTTGTTAGAGTCATAGAGTCCGAGAGCATAGATACAGGCCCATCAGCCTAAACTGGTCCATTCCGACCAAAATGCCCATCCACGCTAACCCCATTTCCCTGCCATTGCCCCTTATCTTCAGATTAGATTAGATTACTTACAGTGTGGAAACAGGCCCTTCGGCCCAACAAGTCCACACCGACCCACCGAAGCGCAACCCACCCATTCCCCTACATTTATCCCTTTACCTAACACTAGGGGCAATTTAGCATGGCCAATTCACCTGGCCTGCACATCTTTGGACTGTGGGAGGAAACCGGAGCACCCGGAGGAAACCCACGCAGACACAGGGAGAATGTGCAAACTCCACACAGTCAGTAGCCTGAGTCGGGAATTGAACCCAGATCTCTGGCCCTGTGAGGCAACAGTGCTAAGCACTGTGCCACAATCCTTCTAATTCTTTCCTATCCGTGTGTTTTTCAAATGCCTTTTAAATTTTGTTAATGTATCAGCCTCAAGCACTTCTCATTCCATCTGCGTAACAGCCTCGTGTTAAAAAGTTGTTTCTCAGATCCCCTTTTATTCTGTCCCCGCTGACCTTATACTGATGCCCTCTAGTCTGTGATTGCCCAACCGTGGGAAAAAAGACTGGGTGCATTCACTCTATCCATGCCTGTCATGATCTTATAGACTTCAATATGATCCACCCACAGTCTCATGCACACAAAAATAAATTGTCCTGGCTTGTCCAACCTGTTTCAATAACTCAGACCATTGAAACCTTGGCAACATCCTTGTAATTCTTTTCTGCACTCTTTCCAGTTTAATAACGTCCTTCCTATAGCAAAGTGAACAAAACTGACCATAACACTGCCAATATGGTCTCACCAGCATCCTGTATAACTGCAACATAGCTCCCTAATTTTGATACTTAGTGATATAAACGGATTAAGGCCAGTGTGCCAAAAGCTCAATTCACTGTCTACCTCGGAATCAACTTTCAGAGAACCATTCACCTGAAATCCAAGGTCCCTCTGACTCACTACACTGCTTAGGACCCAACCATTCACCATGAAACTCCAAACTTGATTTGACTTTCTAAAATGCAAGAACTTATACTGATCAATATTAAAATCCATTTGCCATTTTTCAGCCACTTCCCCAGCTGATCAAGATACTGCTGTAATTTCTGAAATTTGTGATAACCTTCCTCACTCTCCATGATGCCACATGTTTTAGTGCCGTCTTCAAACTTACAAATCATGCCTGTACATTCTCATTTAAATCATAGATATATGTAATATGTAGTGGTGCCAGCATCGACCCCGAAGGCATTCCACCATTCACAGGCCTCCAGTCTGACCATTATTAATCTCTGCTTTGTAACATCAAGTCAATGTTGTACCTAATTTGCCAGCTCCCCCTCAATTCCATGCGATCTAACCTTCCAGAGCGGCGTACCATGTGGAACCTTATTGAAGGCCGTACTAGATTACATATATAACCCGGACCTCCTCAATGTTGCTGGTCACTTTAGCAAAGAACTCCAACAAAATTGTGAGTCATGATCTCCCTTACACAAACTCCCGTACTGAATTTGATGAAGGGTTTTTGCTTGAAACATGGATTTGCCTGCTCCTCGGATGCTGCCTGACCTGCTCTGCTTTTCCAGCACCATTCTAATCTTACTCCGAACCACACCCTGTCTTTCCAAGTGCATGTATATCCAATCTCTCCGAATCTTCTAAAATAACCTACCCACTAGCTTTTAGGATTACTGGTCATTAGTTCCCAGATTTATCTTTGCAGCATTTCTTGAATACGGGCTCAGCATTTGCTATGCTCCGGTCGTCCAGGACCTGACTCTTTGGCCAGCCATGATAGAAAAGAGGCAAGCAATGCTCTCGCAATTTCTTCTCTATGCTCCTATCCTCCTGCAGTGTTCCTGAATATAACTGGTCAGGACAAGGAGGTTTTAGAAATACTGCAAAGTCTGAAACATACGTCTATTTATTTCAGGTACGAACACGAAAGAGTGAGAAAATGACTCAATGATGGTTAACATAACAAATTCGAAAACATGTTAATCAGAAGAAGTGACTTCAGAAGAATTCCAGCTATTGTGAAAGCCTGAGAATTCTCAGAAATTAATGATCCAAAAAAGGAAGGCCATGAAACTGAAAAGGAAATCAACAAGAGAATATACCTGCTTACAAACAGGAACACAAAGACTGCGTCAATCTGCGATCTATATTTCAAAGGAAACAAAATAAAAGCAAGATCAAATGTGGAAATTTATAATCAGGAGAGGCGAGGTCATTGTGGACAACAGGGAAATGGCCAAGAAAACAACCAGTTACTTTCCATCTGTCTTCATGGAGGAAGATCCAGAAAATCACCCCGTAATACCAAGTGATCATATCGTACTCCTGGAGCTAAAGAAATAAAGTCAATTCATATCAGTAACAAGGTAGTACTTGAACATGTAGCTGGATTGAGCATTGCTAAGTCTGACGAAACAGATGTACTTCCTATCAAAATGTCGGAAATAAATCACCAATAGTACTATTAATTGCACTGTCGATGACTGTGTTTTATTTTCCTGCACATTCTGCAGAGGACAGAAACTATTGTGGATAAACGTGAATCAAGCTCTATAGATGAATGGAAGGAATCCAAACAGATAAAGGGAAAAAGAGGGTGGAGAACTGCAGACCAGTTAAATTAAGAGTTGTCGTGAAACTGTTGGAATCCATTACACAGGATGACATTTTTTGTTATCTAGAAACTAACAGCTACAATGGAGAGAATCGGCATGAATTTCTGATAGAGAAATCATACTTGATAAACTTCGGAATTGTTTGAAGTAATTTCTTACAGCATCGATAATGGGGAATCAGTAGAAGTGGCATATATTGGATTTTCGGAAGGGTTTCTAAAAGATCTTAGTGAGTTCTTAAATACAATGAATGTGAAGGGTATTTGGAGGAATACATGTAAGTGGGAAGTTAAAGTTTGGTTCGCCTCCATTTAAGAGAGTCAGAACATTGATGTAAAGACATGTTGAAGCAGTTTCACTGCGTGTTGGTGGGACTGTACCTGGAGTATTGTGTACAGTTTTGGTGACCGAATCTCAGAAAAAAAAATGCTGACCGCAGAGGAAGTGCAATGGAAATTCTCCAGATTAATCCCTCAGATGGTGAGATTGCCTGATGAGGAAACTCGGTCTGTGGTCTCTAGAGTTTCAAGCAATGAGAGGTGGGTCACAGTGAATTTAGAAAATTCACAAAATATATGACAAGTTGTTAATTAACAGAGCGCTTCCCTCGCTGTCTATTCCACATTCAAGGCAAATAATGGCAGGATCTGGGACAGGCCAGTTAAGACTGCAATATGGTGGAAAAACTTCACTTGGAGGGGACTAACTAACACAGGGGCATGGAAACCTACTGACAGGCAAGATTAGTGAGAATCTCCAGATATTCTCCAAGTGTGTCCAGCGGAACAAAATAACCAGGGAACAGGTGGAACTCATTAGTGAATTGCCAAGTCGCAACCAAATCAACTTTAGTGGTAGGAGACAGAGGGTGATGGTAGAAGGCTGATGTGCGATTGGAGGCTAGTGTCCAATGGCGTACCTCGGGGATCAGTGCTGTGTCTCTTAGTATTTCTGATTCGGAAGTGTTGGTGTTGGACTGGGGTGGACAAAGCTAAAAATTGCATAACACCAGGTTATAGTCCAAAAGATTTATTCAGCGGCATTAGCTTTCGAAGTGCTTCATCAAAGCGCACAACCACCTGATGAAGAAGCAGCGCTTCGAAAGTTCGTGCCTCCAAATAAACCTGTTGGACTATAAGCTGGTGTTTCTTGATTTTAAACCTTATCATAAAGGATGCATCTGTGAATATGGACGAGGGGTGGGGGTGCAGAGAAGACCAAGGGAGGCGTGAATCAGGAGGATAAGATTGCGAGGGACATGGACCGGGTGGACAGACAGCAGCTGGTCCTTTTAGTCAAAGGGACACACTTTTGAAGTGAAGGGTTTGAGGCTGAGTGAGAATGTGAGGACTGTTTTCCACACAAAGTATGTTGGGGTCTGGGATGCACTTCGTGAGAGGGGAATTGTCATGGTTACGTCAAAACCTAGAAAATGCATGGTTGTGCACTTGAAATGCCATAAGATTCACAGCGACCGGTTTTGTATTGGAAAGTGGGGCTAATGTAGACCGTGCTGTATTTATGATAGTGCAGAGTCTGTGCTTCTGTGATTCTATGGCTGTGAAAGGTCAATCATTCAGTAGATTAAGATAGGAATTAATCAGTTTCTGAAGAATATCTTATCACAGTGTCTCGGAGTGAACTTGTAATATCTTCTGAAAATACGTCAATGGCACAATTAAGAGAAAAAGGTGTAGCTTCCTTACAGTCTGATACCAGGCAATTGAGGACAGGTATATAGCAGATCAATGGAGCAAATACTTCAGTTATGCCTTCACAGAAGAAGAAAGAAAAACAAAAATAAAACTTCCTCGCAATACTAGGGAACTTTAGCCTGGTGAGAAAAAGGGAATGGAATGAAATTATCCACTAAAACGTTCAATAGAAAATATTGGACTGAAATTAATGGGCATAGACAAAGTCAACAGAGGTTTATGAAATAGGAATCACATTTGAGAAAGTAGCTGTTAGCAAAATTATGGAGAAGGTATCAACGCAATACGATTGGAATCTCAGAAAGATTTTTGATAAAGCCCCAAGCCTTTGTGCAAATTTGAATCCTATGGGACTGGGGCTAATATATTGTTTGTATTTTAGAATAGGAGAGCTGGCAGGAAACATTGAGTAGGAATAAAACCATGTTTTTTGAATGGAAGGCTTGGAGGATATAACAAGGATCGAGATTTGGCATCCAGCTATTACCAATACACATCACATCTTTGGTTGAGGGACTCAATTGCAATATTCCCAAGTCTGCTGACAACACTAAATGATGTCAGCTTGTGAGTGGATGAGGAGGATGTAAAAGAAAGGCTCCGAGGTGATTGAGACGAGTGCAGTGACTAGGCAAATATCTGACAGATGGAGAGCAATGCAGAGATGAGAGGTTATGTACTTTGATAGGATCAATTGAATGGCAACCTATCATTTGAAAAGGGATTGATTGAAAAATGTTGATCTATAAATGAACTTAAGCTGCATTTTTGTTTATTTCTGCGCAGCCTTCTGAGTCCATGTAGGGCAGAGAGTTCTGAACACGGAAATCAATACTGGAAATAGCATTGGCACACTGTATACAGTGTACATAGACCCAGCATGTGGGAGCTGTAACATTGAACAAAATCTGGATCTCCCTGTACACCAGTCACTGAAAGCAATATTGCAGGAGCAGAAAACAAGTAGGAAGATAAATGGTTTATTCACCTTCATTTCAGCGGGATTTAGAATACAGAAGTAAGGGTCATTTACTGCAACTGTACAGGGCCTTGGTGAGACCCCATCTCGAAAATTGTGCACTGTTGTGTGCAGTTTTGGTATCTTACCTAATAAAGGGCAACCCTGCCATTGAGGGAGTGCAGTGAAGGATGGCCAGACTGATCTCTGGGATGACAGGTTAGTTGTGGGAGCAGAGTTTGGGGTGACTGGGCTTTAGGAAAATGTGTGGAGAGTTCAGTGAGATATATAAACCTCTGACAGGGTGTGCCAGCTTTGAAGCAGGGATGATAATTCACTTTATACAAAACGGTTCACGAATCGCATTGCAGTCAAATCGTACTTTTTGTCAGAGAACTCCCTATATATTGATGGTCCAAAGGCGCTATATTTCATAATGTTTAAACATATTTTGAGATATGAACATTGTGGGGTGAAAACTGCATTGAGGAGATGTTCGGCCATGAACTAGCATGGAGAAAGCTCAATGTGCTGAATGACCTCCTCCTCTCCCGATGTTTCTGTGCAATCTGTGGGATAGCTCTGTGCAAAAGCCGTGGCGGCACAGTGATTAGCACTACTGTCTCACAGCGCCAGTGACCCGGGTTCCATTCCCGAAACATGTGACTGACTGTGTGGAGTTTGCACATTCTCTCCGTGTCTGCGTGGTTTTCCTCCGGTTTCCTGCCACAGTCCAAAAATGTGCAGGTTAGGTGAATTGGCCACGCTAAATCACCTGTAACGTTAGGTGTAGGGGAATGGGTCTGGGTGGGTGCCATTCGGCGGGTCGGTGTGGACTTGTTGGTTCGAAGGGCCTGTTTCCACACTGTAAGTAATCAAACCAAATCTAAATGCCATCACAAGCTCTCAGATGTTAGGAAGGATGTCTATGCAGGGTCAACAGGACTGTGTTTCCCATTCCCTTTCCTTTAACGAGGTTGATGCCGGGTGTTCTGTCAAGTTTTATCCTTTAAGACCTCAGAGTAGTTTGATACGAATGAGTGTCTCACTTGGCCGATTCAGGGACCATGTCTGTGCGTCTGGAGTCATTTTTCGGCCTGACCAAGAAAGCACAGGAGATTGACTTCCTGGAAGTATATTGGTGAAGGAGATCGATGTTTACAATCAACATTGGACACAAGATCACTATTACTGACACCAGATTTTAGGTCTCGATATTTTATTAATTATTTTTAACTTCCACCAGCTGCCAAAGCATTGGCCTAGTCTGGATTTGCAATCCAATGATATATCCACTACAGCACCATCTCCACATGGGGATCTATCGGAAACCACACTGACCTGATTACTTCGGTGCTACTTGACAGCTCTAAGAAAAAGTATTCCCACCAATTTGACTGTCATGATTCGACTGAGGGTGTGGTAAAAGGTCCGATTGTAATTATTCTCCTATTCACGGACTGGGCATAGCTGAGTAATTTTCTATATTGCCAGAGAGATGTCAGAGTTGGAGCTGGAATGAAACAACTTCCCCAGGAACACGGCTTGTTGTGCAGCACCAATCTTCAGTCCTATTGCAGGAATGGGGTCAGGGCCCATTGCCTTTGTCGTATCTACTGTGTTCAGCTGTTTCTTCACGTCACGGGCAGAAAATCGAATTGTTTGAACACTACCATCTGTGATTCTGTGGGAAACATGATGAGTGTAAGGTGGATCATCATTCACTCAACACGTCTGGCTGAGGATAGTGCAGACACCACATCCTTGACTTTTTTCATTGACGTACAGAGCTGTTCCGATATTTAGGATGAGAATATTTGTGGAGTACTCTGCTCTAGTAAATTGTTTAATAGTCCATCGACATTTATGTTTGCATTTGGCAGGACGACAGAGCTTAGGTCTGATCTGTTAGTCTTGGGATCATTTCCCCTCTCCATCAGACATTAGTTCTGCTGGTCGGAATTTAACCAGTTGATTGCAGTAGCTTTAATGGGTTGTCAACAGGTTTACGTTCACGTGATTCGACCCTGGCATGTTCACCCACACTCATCACTGAACTATGGATCGGCTTGATGGTAATGGTAGAATTATTATCAGGAAAATGTTACAGATTGTCGTTGAATACAATTCTGTTTCTGCTGCTGCTGTGGTCTACAATATCTACAATTCAATTCTACTGACTGTCCCCCAGTTCACACCGAGACCCATTCACCCATCAGCCCTGTATTCTGTACCTAACCTGGTTTCTGATGCGGTAACACTTGCATTTTCATATTCTCATTCTGCTGAGGGCCTCTCCCTGGTGTCACTCCTCTAATTTGTTACTTTAACTGAATCCATTTAAAGTAATGATCTAAATCGTTTCTCTTCCACAACGTCAACTTCTGTATTTGAAGTGAATGTGTTCCCCTCTGTTATTCTCCCTGACCATGATTAGGAGTTCTGTAGTGTCAGTGATGCCAGATTTATGAAGTTTCAGAGTCAAGGAACTTGTGCACCATGCGTTATTGTTCAGTTCCCAGTGTACGGCTCTCCATGTTGGACAGGATGGTTCAGCATCTTTGACGTACTTCTTTGGAAATTTTCCAAAAACAGAAATTGCTTAAGAAATTGCTGAAGATGTTGCAGCATCTTCTGGAATGAATGCAGTGTTAAACTTTCAGATCCAGTGACCCTCGACAAAGATCTCCGTTTCTCAAGCAATTTTGGTATTTTTATTACCAGTATCCATAGTTAGTTGTTTGTGAAAGTTTGTTCTTTGCCTATTAACTTCTGAGGGAGCTCAGCAGGTCTGTCAGCATCTGCAGAGACAGAGAAACGGCATTAGAATTTCAAGCCCAGTGTGACACTTCTTCACAACTGAAAAGCATTGGAAACTGGGCTTTTTAATACCTGGCCAGAGGTGGGGGATAGGTGACAAGGAAAAGAGGGCGTGACAAAGATAAACCGGCTTTTAGCAGTGGTGAAAGAGAAGATGATATAAAATGGGTTTAAATTAAAGTGTGAATGGGGAAAAGAGTTCTCTGTATTGAGTGCAAGATAAAGAAGACACAATCACACAAGGTCATAGGAGGCCAGGAGGGAGAATGTTGACTATGTGGCATTATAAAGACCTGGCCATAAATACGTTTTCACTGTCGAGATCATCACCCCCTTTAGACAAAGGATATCAGGTGCTTGACTTCTTATTGGCACTAGTAAGCGTTTCATGCTGCTTTAGTATTGTAATAGGGAGAAAAAACAAATCACAGTATGAAGTGTGGGCTGAGTATTGTTTACCCTAGTTTCAAATTTGCAGTATTTATCTTTAAATGCTTGTTCTTAAAGTTAGTATTGGATGGAGTGTAGAAGGTTGAGGGATGACATTATAGAAGTAGCTAAAATTATGAGAGATATGGATAGGGTGAATAGCAAAGGTCTTTTCCACAGGATGGGGGATTTCAGCCCTAGAAGGCATTGGTTTAAGGTGAAAGAGGGAAAATTTACAAGGGACACAGGGGCAGTGTTTTTCCACAGCGGGTGGTGTGGGTATGGAATGAGCTGCCAGAGGAAGAGTGGTAGATCCATGTACAGCTGCAACATGTAAAACTCATTTCGACAAATATACGGATGGGAAACATTTTGAGGCATATGGGCCAAATGAAAGCAGATGGGACGAGGTTAATTTGGAAAACCTGGCCTGCACGGACATTTAGAACAGCTTCACGCAGGTTCACAATGGTTTTGTGAAAGTGAAATTATACTTTGCCCTGTAAAATCATGCAAAGTATTTCTGGAGAGGCCTGAGAATGTAACAAGCGGACTTGATAAAGGGGATCTGGCAGACACCAAGCTTTCCAGAGTTTTTCCGCAAGTTTTACAAAATAAAATTCCTTACACAAGATAGAAGCTCGTAGGATGATGGGGAATGTATTAGCACGGGATGATGATTGGTTAGCACATAGAAATCGGAGAGTCAGGAGAATGAATCATCAATATAAAGGTGGATCTGCTGGAGGACCACGGCTATCAGTCCGATGGCATCAGTTATTTACACTCTATACTGATAGTTTGAAGGAGAGAGCTGAGTGAAATATACATCCGAGTTTGAGAACAACACTGAGAATCAAAAGGCAGGCTGTTATTTAATGGAGAGGACTTCCACAAAAAGAACAGTACAAAGGGATTGGAGTGTTCCTGTGTATGAAACATAAAGTCAGCATGCGGGTGCAGCAAGTAACTAGGTTGTTTCATTAGCCGGCTTCCAGGGATGAAAGGGCTATGTTAGTGAGAATCTCTAAGATTGTAAGGCGATTATTCATTGGGGTTTAAATAAATGAGGAGTGATACTGCTGAAAAATACAAGACACAGAAGGGACTTGAGAAGGTAGATGTGAGACGTCGTTACCATTCCTGAGTGGAGTCTTGAACTCGAGGACATAGATACCGAATATGTAATATCAATTTCTATCTGAGATACAAAGTGATGTCTTCTGTCAGACGGTAGTGAATGCCTGGAATTCCCTAACCCGGGGAGGTGTGGAGAGATACAAGGAGTCGGCGAGAAAGTGGAGTTAGACCTGGAGTACATCAGCCATATTCGTATTAAATGACTGGGCAATCTTGAGGGGCCGAATAGCCTACTCTTGTTCCTATTTATTAATTTCACGTGCTATGCTTTTGAAAAGTTACTGGTTATTTTTCCGGAAGTTGTGTTGTGTAATGCTGCATTTGGGTGAGCAGAGGATTTGAGTTAACACTGGGTAGGGTATGGGGGCTGTATTCACAGTAAATCTGGCTCTGTAACATGACCCACATCTGGAGCAGACTTTGCAGAAAGGGGAAGCCTGGAAACAGGGATTGGGAGTGAGTGTCACTTCCTGACCCAGCCTGGATTTTCCAAGTACATTTCCAAAACTGCACCCAACCATCAGAGTGTGGCCTTGATCTGCCCCTGTGTAGCACATCCCAAGAGCTGAATGGAACATCAGAACATAGGGCTGCAGGACACCAGGGGGCCATTCAGCCCTTTGACACTACTCCACCAGTAAATAAAGTCGTGGCGTATCTCATTGTGGACCCAGCTGCACTTTTCTCTCCATGCACCATTATCCCTGATTCACCTGTCTATGGACAATCAGATGAAGCCAGCCTCGATATAATATAACGATTCAGCCATCCCAAACTTCTGGGAAAGCGAATTCCCACTTGAACGAATTCGCACTTTGTGATTTTTTTTTCTTACTCCAGTTGTGACTGAGGATGGAGGATGTAACTCTTTCCTTTCCTAGTCCAACTCTTCCACGGCTCACAACAAATGTTAAATGTAACCAGGTTGGTGATATTGCCGATGGTAAAAGTCTCAGACTGGGTCAGGTTCAGTGATAAGAACACGTCAGGCAGATTTCTTTAGTCAGCCACAAGTTATTAACAGAACTAACGGAGGAGTATGTTGGATCTGTGGGTAACGCTGCTGCCTCACATCACCAAGGAGCTGGGTCTAACTCCAACCTCAGGCGACCCTCTATGTGGAGTTTAAACATTCTCTCCGTGTCTGTGTGGGTTTCCTCCCAGTGCTCCAGTTTCCTTCCACTGTCCAATCATGTGCAGTTTGAAGTGGATTGCCCATAGTGCCCAGGGATGCGTAGTTTAGGTGGGTTAATTATGGGAAATGCCGGGTTACAGCAATAAGAGTGGGGGGCCAGGTCGAGTTGGGATGCTGTTTGGTGGGTCAGTGTGGACTTAATGGACGGAATGCCCTGTCTCCACACTGTAGAGATTCTATGAAAATGACAATAAATTTGAACTATACAAACACCCAGTGGGTACATACCTAATCCACTCTCCTCGAGGTCTTGTATGTTTCATTTTCATTTCAAGAGTAACCTGTTAAAGTCTCCATAATATAAGCCCTTTACCCCAGGAATACGTGAAATGAAATATCTCTGAACTGCTTTCAATGTAATTACATCCTATCTCAGATAAGGAGACAAAAATACTAATCTCACAGTCAGATCGTAATGTTTATAATTGTTTTCTCAAAGTGGTGTGTGAGTCTTTGGAACACGCTTCCCCACAGAGAATTGGAGGCAGAAATATTGAATATTTTTCAGGCACAGATGGAAGGTTCATAAATAACAACAGAGTCAATGATTATTGAGGAATGGGCAGCAATGTGCAGTGTGGGGTAAAATGTAGACAGTGGTATGAAATAACACAGCTTCAGAACCTCCAGGAATGTAATGCAAAATGAAATGATAATATTGATAAAATGTTAAGGGAGAATACAAGATGGTGGCGATCCAGAAGGTCTGATTTCTGGGCGCTGCATCAACACACGGGCAAAGTGCTTCTCTAATCCACCCCATCCCAACCATTTACTTAAAATTCAGCACTAAAAGAGCGACAGAATCTTTACGAATCCCGATTTGTAAAACGGAAATGACAAAACATGGGGAAAGGATCGAGTAAGTCCCAACAAGCGGTGCACCCGTCAGAAGCATCGAGCATGCCTGAGGCCGCTGCTGCAACCCACTCTGCTCGTTCGATCGACCCAGTTATCTCACCAGGCCTTGGTCACTGAGTTCACCAAGTTACGTGAAAAGATTGAAGCCATGATTGAAGAAGAGTTCACCACAGCCACTCTCAGCCGTGCTCCAAAAACATTAGCAGCAACTTGACAGCCTTGGACACAGAACAGACGATGCCAAGGGCCGAACCACAGTGACAGAGACCGTGATCGATTCCTCTCGGGAGAGGATCCTTGCCCCTGAAAAACAGATCTGCACCTTAACTGAACAAGAAGACGACCTCGAGAACAGGAGTAGGATGAAGAATATTTACATCGTCGGATTGCTGGAGCGGACAAAAGGTGGTCAGCTGGTGCTTTTGTTCAAGAACTGGCTGCAGTGATTCCTTCACTTGGAAACTGAGGAGGGACGGGAGAAGACTGAGACAGTTCATTGGGTTACAGCACGGAAGTCAGACTCAGACTCAGACTCAGATCCTGTCCTTGCGCGATTACATAGTTATGGGGACAAACAAAGTCTGATGGAAGCTTTCAGAACCTAGTGGAAGGATCCAATGTCTTTATGTCACGAGAGCTCCAGGATTATGTCCTTTCTGGATTTTTCAGTGGCGGTGATTCAGGAATGAAAATCTTTTGATGACATCAAAAGAGGAGTAAGGGAACGCTGAATTCAGTAACCCTTACGGTACCCAGCGGTGCTCCGTATTGCTTTCAATGGATCCACGAACTCGTCTGATTCTCCAGAGAAAGCAAAAACTTTGTGGACATTTTAAAGTAAGCTGGATATTTAGATAATCATGTTTATCCTTAAAGAAATTTTATTGGATTTTTCTGGTATTAACCAGTGCTACATTATAGTCGGGGATGGGTAGCGTACTCATTTTTAATTCCTTCATTAGTATTAGTACACTTTTTTTCTTTCTTTGCTTGTGTCTGGGGTGCAGCTCAAGGTGGAGGGAGTTACAAAGGTAGTTGTGATGACTTAGTGCCGACTGAAGGGCAGTTTTTGTTGTTAATTGCCTTGAATTCCATATTGGTAGCGGGCAGAAGATAACGTTTTAAGATATGTCAGCATCCCCAGTTTGCAGAGATGGGGTCCAGGAGAGGTAACTTCCCCTTTCGAGTGTCATTGGAACTTTGGATTTTATTTCGTTGTTTGTTTTTTTATGTGTTTAGCTTTGGAAAGTTTTGAGAGCTTGTTAGTTGTAGTGGTTTTAGTTTGTAAAGTTTTAAGGCTCTACGAGTTTTTTTTGCATTAATGATCAACGATGTGTAATTCGATGTGAAACTCTAGAGTTGAAATGTTGCTACAGTGTGTTATGGATAATGATGTGCTTAAATGGGTACCTGGAACATTAATGAGGGGGGTGCAGCTGCCACTCAAGAGGAAAAATGTACTTTCTCGTCATAAAACAGAGAGGGTGGATGTTTTCCTATTTCAGGAGATGCACCTTGATGACAAGGAACAGTTGACGTTACAGCAGGGCGAGTTTGATTGGGTTTATTTCTCGTCTTTTAATAGTAGGAATAGGGGAGAAGCCATACAACTTAGGAAGAATCTTCCATTTAGAACATAGAACAGTACAGCACAGAACAGGCCCTTCAGCCAACGATGTTGTGCCTACCACTGATCCTCACGTATGCACCCTCACATTTCTGTAACCATGTGCATGTCCAGTAGTCTCTTAAACGTCCCCAAAGGCCTTGCTTCCACATCTGCTGCTGGCAGCACATTCCATGCTCTCACAACTCTCTGTGTAAAGAACCCGCCTCCGACATCCCCTCTACACTTTCCTCCTACCAGCTTAAAACTTTGCAATACCTCCCACACAGTTATAGAATATTCTTGAGATTGCTGATTATGGAATGTTCCAGATAATGTTCCAAATAATTCCCAGTTTCAGGAAAATGGCAGTGTCCCAGTGTGTAACACATTAGAGGAAGGAGTAGAGATGTACATTTTTTTTAAATCACACACAATTCAAACCATGCTGAGGCCATTCAGCCCTTCAAGTGTGCTCTAGCATTTAATAATATCCCGGCTGATCTGATGGTTTTCTCAGCTCCATGTTACAGGAACATTCAGTCATTCAACCCCCTGGGTTCCTGTCACTGACCAGACAGCACTCAGGCACTTTTACCCCAGTATTTTTTCAATCGCCTTTTTGAGGGCATTTCCCATAGGGACGGACACTCCTAACAATATATTCCATCATCTTTATACTTTCATGCAACGGTCAGCATGCTTTACACAGGCCAAACAAAAATCTACACTTATTTTATGGTTATAAGTATCCCATCACACTTAGTAATTCAGGTTATTTCACTTTTCCCAAAATGCTCCCCCACTTTATCTCATTCACCTGTCCTGCCCTATTTCCCAATTGTAGGTCAAGTTTGTCCCTTCCCGAGTGGCTTCTCTATATATTACTTGCGGAAACTTTCCTGAACAGACTTAACAAATTACATTCCTTCTAAGTCCTTAACCATCTGGAAGCCCCAGTCTAGGTTAGGAAAAGTGAAATCACCTATTATAACAACCCTATTGTTCCCGCAAGTCTCCCCAGTCTCCCTGCATATTTCTTCCTCTAATTCCCATTGATTATTTGGAGGCTTATAGAGCAACCACTATAACATTACCATCCCCCTCTAACTACTTTGCACCATTCACCAAACCTCATTGGATATTATCTAAGTTATTTCAACTTTAAATACAGGTGTTGTACCCGCCTTAATCAGTACTATTGGCATTTAAACTGTTTCCATTTACATCTCTCCATCACCGTGATTTCCACATCCACGGCACCCCTTGTCAAGGTACAGTGGAGATATGGAGCTGTAAATGGATGGGAGCTGCACATCCTGTCACTTACAACATTGGCTGCAAGTGTCCCCACACTGGGCAGCGATCTAACACAGTGTTACCGAACAGAGAAACAGCCTGGTTTTTTGTATGAATGAACCAGTGCGGTCTGCACAGCTCCCCACGCTGGACCTTTAGACCAGGATGATAGATCAAGCATTGGTGTGGGCTGCACAGAGTTCCATTCTGGATATTGCTGGGTTGCATTCAGCAGTACGGTAGCCAGATCTACACAGTTCTCCATCCTGAAAGTATCATGGATGGGCTGGTTTTGTGAGTTGGATTGCGAATGTGAGAGAATTAAACATCTGGCAATACCTTTATTTTGTGTTTTCGTCCTTGTGATTGGACCCTTCAAATCCTGACTCATCCGGTTAGACCCATCCTTCTGGATAAGTCATGGTGATTGTTGTTACAGCATCTGGGTCTGCAACATGACCAACAAATGGAGCACAGGCAGCAGAGAGAACAGTCTCCGTAAAATGGAATGAGGGAATCATAATTAGATCAGCCGTGGTCTTAGTGAATGGTGGGGCAGGATTGAATGGACCACTAATGCAACTTATCATACATTTCTGTTTGTGCCATGCAAACCCACCTTCTCTCCATTGTCCCATACTGGTGGGGAGTGAGGCACCTCCTCCTTTTCCTGCGTAACAGGATCCTCGGGCCTTACTAGCCTCCAGATTTCCCTGTTTCCCAGTTTCTAGCAGTTGAGTGATTGCCTCCTGTTCCTGTGTCCCAGTCTCGAACAGTTGAATGACTCCCTCCTGTACCTGTGTCCCAGACTCGAGCTGTTGAATGACTGCCTCCTGTTCCTGTGTCCCAGTCTCGAGCAGCTGAGTGACTCTCTCCTGTCCCTGTGTCTCAGTCTGGAACAGTTGAGTGACTCCCTCCTGTTCCTGTGTCCCAGTCTCGAGCTGTTGAATGACTGCCTCCTGTTCCTGTGTCCCAGTCTCGAACAGTTGACTGACTGCCTCCTGTTCCTGTATCCCAGTCTCGAACAGCTGAGTGACTGCCTCCTGTTCCTGTGTCCCAGTCTCGAACAGTTGAGTGACTCCCTCCTTTTCCTGTGTCCCAGTCTCGAGCTGTTGAGTGACGGCCTCCTGTTCACGTGTCCCAGTCCCGAGCAGTTGAGTGACTCCCTCCTGTTCCTGTGTCCCAGCCTTCAGCATCCGAGTGACTGCCATCTATTTGTGAAAATTGATGTCCTCCACCTGTTGCTGTGTAACAGGCTCCAATCTCTCTGTGCTCACCTGCTGCTCCGGTGGAATGGAGTTGAGGGACTGAATGGACTCTTCATATTCCTTACAGCTTCTCTTGACTAAAAGCCTTTCTCCTGTTTGTGGAAAACACCATTAAAATCTGAATGATGTATTTTTGTATTTGACTCTCAGTAATTGAGCAAACAAGCTGACTGACAGAATTCAGAACCTGAATAACCTCTTCCTGTTCCCGTGTTATACACTCAAAACTCAACAGAGTCTCAGTGATGTACAGCACGGAAAAGGACCCTTCGATCCAGTCGTCCGTTCTAACCAAATATCCTAAATTAATCTCGTCCCCCTTGCCAGCACTTGGCCCATACCCCTCTAAACCCTTCCCATGCATGTACACATCCAAATGTCTTTTAAATGGTGTAACTGTGCCTGCCTCCACCACCTCTTTTGGGTGCTCAGTCCATAAACACAGCAGTCTCTCATTGAATGTGTTGTACCTCATTTCCCTTTATAAATCTTTCCCCTCTCACCTTAAACCTTTGTCCTGTAATTTTGGACTCGCCTATCCTGGGGTGACTGTTTACATTATCTATGCCCGTCATGATTTTATAAACTGCTTTAAGGTCACCTCTCAGCCTCAAAACTTGAAAATACTCCCAGCCTATTCAAACTCTCCCTGAAAATCTAACCCTCCAACATCTGCAATATTCTTTTAAATCACTTCTGCATCCTTTCAAGTTTGACAACATCTTTCCGACAGCAGGAGACCAGAATTAAAGGCAATATTACAAAAGTGGCCAAACCAATGACCTGGACAGGGGCAATATGTCATGCAAACGCATAGACTCAAAGCACGCACCAATAAAGGGAAGATCACCGAGTGTTTTCTTCACTACGCCATCTACCTGTGAGGGCACTTTCAAGGAACGAAGAACCTGCTCCACCAGGTGACACAGTACCTCAGTGGCTTACATCGCTGCTTCAGAGCGCAGCGATCTGGGTTGAATTCTATCCTTGAATGACTACCTGTGTGGTGTTTGCACATTCTCCCTGTGTCTGCGTGCGTTTCTTCTGGGTGCTACGTTTCCTGCCACAGTATGAAGATATACCGGCAAGTGTAGATTGGCCATGCTAAATTGCCACAAGTACCCAGGGATGTGTGGGCGAGGTGGATTAGCCATGGGAAATGCAGGCTCAGAGGGACAGGGTAGGGGTTTCTCCAGTAGGATACTGTTTAGAGGGTGGGTGTGGCCTTGATGGGCAGAATAGCCTGTTTCATCACTGGAGGGATTCTATAATTTCATTGGAGTTCCCTTTGAGTGGCAACTTTCGACAGAACTCTACCTACATATCTTGCCCTGATTTGTCTTGCCAAAATGCAACAGCTCACATTTATCTAAATTTAACTCCATCCACCACGCCTTGGCTCACCTAATCAACTTTCACTCTGTTCGGAGATATCATTTTTCACTGTCGACTACACCACCAAAGTTGGGATTATCTACAAGCTTACTGACCATACTTCATATACTCAAATACAAATGATTTGTATAAGTGACAAGAGGCAGTGAACTCACTGTTGATCTTTGTGGCACACCACTGGTCACAGGTCTCCAAGTTCAATGAACAAATATCCAGTGTCACGCCCTGTCTCCAATATTCAAAAAAATGTTGGATCTAAATGGCGAGCTCTCCCTGGATCCAGGCAGTCTGACCTTGCTAACCAGTCTACCATGTAGAACATTTTGGTTTTCTTACTGAATTCCGTAAGACAACCTCCACTGTCCTGCCTTCATCAATCATCTTCATCACTTCCTCAAAACATTCCACCGAGTCAGTGAGACGTGATCTCCAACGTACAAAGCCCTCTTCAGTCCTTGTCTTTCCAAATGCATATACATCCTTTCCCTCAAAACCCCCTCCAACAATTTAGTCGCCATTAGCGTCAGGCTCATCGATCTATAGTTACCTGTTTTTTTTCCTTACTTTCTTAAATGATGACACTACGTTAGCAGCCCTCCAGTACCATGGCACTTCACCTGTGGAAATCAATGTTACAAATACATCAGCAAAATGCAGAGCAATCTCTTTCGTAGCTTCCACAAATGTCTGGGATACAACTGATCAGGTCCCAGGGATTTGTTCACTTTAGCGTGTTTTAAAATGTCCAACACCTCCTTGTAATATAGACACTTTTCAAGATATTATTATACATTCTTCATTCTCTCGCGCTTGTAAACTCCCTCCACATTAAATACTGAGGAGAAATACTCGTTTCATATCCCTCCATCTCTTGTAGTTCCACACACAGGTAGCCTTACTGAGCTTTAAGGTGCCCTATTCTCTCCCTTGTTAATCTTTTGCCATTAAGATTTGTAGAATTTCTTCAATACCTCGTTAACCCTATTTCTGAGCCCCAGTTGTGTTCACATTTTTCTGGCCCGATTTCCCATTGAGTATACACTTACTGCCCTTATACTCCTCTGGGGATCCACTTGATCTCAGCTCTGTTTACCTGACATATTCCTCCTTCCTTACCTTGACAGAGCATCAATATATCTAGCCATCCAGCACTCCCTGCAACCACCAGCCTTGCCCCTCTCCTAACAGGAACACGTTGGCTCTGGACTCTCTAAAACCAAGTATTGATGGCCTTGCATTTTCCAACCATCCCTTTTACCTTGTGAATAGGATATTCCAATCAGCCTTTCACAGGGCTCGCCTAAACTTCAAAATTGGTCTTGTTCAAAGTTAGAACTTTATTGTTTACATCAGGTCTTTCCTATTCCATAACTAATTTAAACATAATATTTATGCGTAACAGACTTGAAATGTTAAATAAACACTTCCTGCTCCTCTGTAACAGGCTCGAGAGGCTGCATGGGATCCTCCTGTCCCTTTATAACAGCCACAAGACATTAAATGACACATCAAACCCTGGATTATAAGCAGCCAATAAACTGTACCTGATGGAGGTCCAATCCCTTCTCCAGTTACAGAAACAATGAACTCCAGGTGCCCTCTCAGTGACACCTCATACAGCTGCAGCAACAAATCCTTTTATTTTGAATGATTTTGTTGGCAAAATGCGCTAATATTCCAGAGTTCCACATTTTCAGTAAGCAACAGGCTAATATGGACTGAATGGCCTCTCCTATCCTTCTGTAAGAGACATAGGGACAGAATTGCTTCGGGCCCGTTCCTGAGCAGCAGTCTCAGTGCTCTGTGTCAAGGTTATAAAAGGATTTGAAAACAGGGCACTTAAAAACCCAGCGTAGCCTCACACTGGTCAATAAGTATCATACTGTAGGTTAAGGCATCTAGAAACTTGCCCATCCGATGTTTTTTTATGTAGCTGATCTGTTATTTTATAACTGCTTCCTTTCCTAAACAGAGTGGAACAATATACACCCCTGCAGTGTTCTGTTAATAATCTCGTATGCAAGAAAAAGTAAATAATAAAAATTAAAGATTTATGGTCCATCCCTCAGCAACATCTTCCATTCCATCCAAAAACGGGAAAATGTTCCCTTTTATAGTGATATGAAAAGTGATGTATGGAACTGGTTAACTGATTCTATTTGCTCAGTGACTGTGATTAATGCCAATCTCCATAGATTCTAATAGTCCCAGTGAAGGATTTACATCTTTTAATGATAAATGGGCGCC